>NC_134022.1:21973172-22148172 GCF_040712315.1 Castanea sativa | reverse complement strand
GATCCATTGACCCATGTTTGTCATGGATAGAGGACAATCTTTAATCATACCTCCTTTATTTGATGGCACTAACTATGCATACTAGAAAGTACGCATGTGAGCTTTCTTGCAGTCTTTAGATGAGAAGGTGTGGCAAGCTTTGGAGATTGGCTGGACAAAGCCAAAGGAAGCGCCAACTGATTGGGATGATGCCAAGATCAAAGTGGAAAACTTCAATAGTAGAGCATTGAATGCTTTCTTTAGTGCGGTCACCAATGAGGAGTTCAAGAAAATAGCCTCTATCGAAACTGCTAAGGAAGTATGGACTATCCTCTAGACAACCTACGAAGGGACTAAGGTTGTCAAGGATTCAAAACTTCAAAGGCTTACTACAAGTTTTGAAGAGATTAAGATGAAGGAGGATGAGTCGTTTGACAAGTTCTATGCCAAGCTGAAGGAAATAGTCAACTTTGCCTTTAATCTTGAATAAACTATTTCTGAACCTAAGGTTGTAAGAAAGGTGCTCAGATCTCTACCTGAGAGATTCCATGCCAAGATCACTACCATTGAAGAATCAATGGATAATCAACAAAATATCATTGACAGAGCTGGTTGGCAACCTGCGAACCTATAAGTTGGGTTTGGCTAGGATTGGGAAACCAAGCAAAAGTAAGAGCATGGCACTGAAGGCCAAAAGCAATGAGACTGATGAGTCTTCTGATGATGAAGATTCCAAGATGAAATCCTACATTACTAGACAATTCAATAAGTTTATGAAGAATGCCAATGGGAAAGGATTCGACAAGGACCGAAAGCAATCCAGTTCTTCACTTTTCAAGAGCCAAGATAGAGGATAGAAGGATGCTAAGGATGGCAGTCAGTACATTGTTCCCTCCAGACCAAAGTGCTTCGGATGTCAAGGTTTTGGACACATAAAACAAGAATGTCCAACATATTTCAAGACAATTGGGAAAAGCAAGGCTCTTACTGCTACCTTGAGTGACACTGAGCCTGAGGATGAGTTAGATGACAATGATGACGAGGGAATCTTGAATGCCTTCATTGCCACAATGAATCCTACTGAAGGGATTGTCGAAGAGGTAGATGAAAAAGAGGACTTGGTGGAGTCTAAGTTTGAGAAAATGGATGAACAAGATGACATCTATACAGCCTATGCTAAGTTATACAAGGTTTTCGAGAATCATGAGAAACTTTATAAGCTGGCCACCAAGAAGTTGAGTGATGTGGAGCTAGATCGAGAGGAGCTCTCTACAAAGGTTGATGAAGCAAATCAAACCATTGGAGCCTTGCGGTTCGAGAACAACTTCCTTCCTGAAAAGCCAAAGAAGCTTGAAGCTAAACTGTTCTAGGTTAGAGCTCAATTGGAGAGGACTTCTAGTGCAAAGCTCGATGAGATGCTAAGCTCTCAAAAATCTGCTTCTGATAGAACTGGCTTGGGGTATGATTTCTCTTCTCCTAATATTGCCTCCTTTAGTGTTACTGTGTTTGTCTCACCTGCTAATAATGTTATTTCTGAGAAAAATGAATGTAAAATTGAAATAGCTAGTGAGAACATAGACAAGGGAAAATCCATTTTAGGAGCACCCCTTAAGCTTGAAAAGAAAGAGACTAGAAACCCTAGGACAAGAAGGGTAATAACAAAAAGTCTTAACCGAAGAAGCCGCAACTCTGTCATCATTGTGGAGCTTTAGGGCATACTCGTCCAAATTGCTACAAGTGGTTAGCCACTTAACAAAGCAATAGTATGCTCTCGTCCAGAAATCAAAATCAGTTTCCATCCTCTATTACTCCTCTTGGAGATCTTCTCAAGGCCCTCATGTTCTTTACGAACTTGAACGGTTTCAATTCTTCCCCTTCACCATCGGATCAAAGGATTGCACAAAGGAAAAGTTCTTCCAAGGTGTGGAAGGAAAAAAGACTCAAAGTGATTTAGTCTCTCTCTCTCTCTCCCCTTATGGTTATGCATTACTTGTGTGTTTTTCTTTCTTGTTTTTGAGTCAGTTTAGTCTTACGCTTTGCTTTATTTAACATGTTTTTGTTTGTTTATTTTTAGTTTTGCTTTATTTTGTTTTTCATAAAATAAAAAAATTTGAAAAATCAGCAAAAAAAAAAAAAAAAAAACAAAACAAAAAACAGTGTGTGTTTGTGTATATTGGTTCTTGTGTACCTTGGATGGCCATTGAAACAAAGTTTTCTAAATTTTGAATCTCTTGTACATTAGATAAGCATTTCAATGCACAACTAAGCAAGTGAGCTTTATAGCTCGTGTTTGTGATGAGTACGATTAAGAAATCTCTTATACTTAATACTCATATCACTCTTTTTGACAGGAATGACTAAAAAATTCTAAGAAAAAGGCATAAATAACTATCTCACCACTAAAGCCTGCCAATCATGTATAACATCTGTATGCTTCGGCATAGCAAAATTGTGATATTTTCTTCTCTCTCTCTATATATGCCCATGCATGATATGTTCAAAAAGAAAAATATGCAAAGAAATATAAAAGCAAAAAGAATCAAAATGTTTTTAAATATGGTTGCAAGCGTGTTTCTAGGAGATGTAGGAGTTATAAGATGTACCTCGAAGGTGATAGTCCCCATCAAGCAGTTATGATTGTGTGTGAGTGTATTTGATTTTCTCATATCTCAAATCATCATAATATGAGACATTTATGCACTCTTGCCATGTTTTTCACACACAACACGCAAATTCTTTGCTATTTTTGATACATGTGCAGGTACAATGTGATTTGACCATCACAAGAAATACATGTGTTAATATATGCTCACTAAACTGTCTTAACTTGTTTTTGAAATATAAAATTGGTTAGACATGTTTAGTGTGTGTGTGTGTGTGTGTGTGTTTTTGGATCTATGAATGCTTTGCATATATGTTGAGAGATTTTTTGAGAACTTAACATGTTGATTAGATCTATATTTGAGTAGCTTGCTTGTTGCATTCATCTTTATGTGTTTTTCCTCCTTGAAAACTCATTTTCTTCAAGCTCAACAGCTTTATCGACAGATTTCGATAGATTCCTCTTCTATCGAGCTTTCTTTCTTCAGTCTCGATAGAATCTCGATAGCTTCTTAATCCATCGAGACAATTTTCCTTAGCTCTTTGTCTGGCAGATAGATCCTCGACAACTTCTCGATCCATCAAAGCATTTTTGCTGTCGACAGATTCTCGACAGCACCTTGACAGATTGCATATGTCGAGATTTAGTGCTCGACAACTCTCGATAGATACTTCAATCTATCAAGCTGCGATTTCTTTAAATAGCTGAGGCGCGAATCAAATTTCATTTTTCACTCTCCTTCCCTCGACAGAATACTACTTTTCTTTCCCAAACACTCTCTCCCTCACTCAAATCCTTCAACCCTTCTTCATTTCGGACTAGATCAAGTTTCCATTCCTTGGTAAGTGATCTATATCTCTTCATTTTCATGCATTTGTGCTCACTTTCTTCTATCCCTCTTAGAGGACCTCACCATAGACTTCCCTTTTCACTTCATCACATCGGTCTTCGATGTTTATGAAGATACGACTATACGTGATAATCTCATTTTTCCTTCTGCTATCATGTGTATCCTTCGACACATCTCCATCAAGATTCCAGATTCTCCTTCTCTCTTCCCCATTATGGGTGCCATCGATGCTGACCGAAGCGGCCGTGTGTGAGAGTAGTCTTGTACTTAGGGGGATAGTTAGTATAGGATATTTTTGTTAGAGGGAGTGTCTATATTTTGAGGGATGTAGTGTGGATTTTATGTACTTTTCTTTTCGTTCTCTTTAGTTACATTATCCTCTTGTACACTGGTCTTGTAACCATTTATTTATGACATACATTGTATTTATGTTCATTTATATATATATATATACTGATGTATGTTGTTCTTCACCTATCTCTCCATATGTTGTTTCTTTTCTCTCTTTATACACGTGTTTCTTTATGTATGCAATCTTTTATTTCTGTTTCACACTAAGATGTCTTGATGAGCTTTATTTAAAGTGTTTCAAAAGACAGGTTGTGAAAATCTATCATGCCATGAACTCTCTTCTTGCAAATAATTTCAAGAGTTTGTGTTAGAGGTTGATTAATTTACCAAAGGGGTCAATACATTCTTGGCCTATCAGTCATCACTATGTTAAAAAATCTCAGGCCTTTGGCAAAGCCCGAGCATGGGGTGTTTAGCTTACCACCCAATGTGAAAGGAGTCTCACAAAAGTGAGAGAGAAGCTCGTCCCCAAACACTATCCAGAGACGTTCACAGCCAGGGTAGTCAGGATGCGCTACCTATGTAGTACCTCGAATATAAGATCCGGAGTAACTACGATATGTGTACCTTTGAATGTAGTAGCAAACTGAGGTACAGAGATATCGATGCCGTGTATATTGGAGTAAAAATCCTGTATAAACACGACGGGACACCTCAAAGGATTCTCATAGAGAGATTCCCAACTCCGGTTTTGAATGACAACGGGGAGAAGTGTCGGCAAAGTCCGATAGAATAACCTGGTGTTCCAGATGAACGCCACATTTCTAAGAGTTCTCAGAGAAGTCCTTCTGGGCCTTCTCATCATGGAACTGGATGTGAGAGGGGGGAAAAGAAGAAGAAGACCGAAAACCTTGAAGAGGATTCCGAGCCGGAGTGTATTTGCGCACTTTAGGTGCCATAGCGCAGTCTATCCGAGAGAGAGAGAGAGAGAGAGAGAGAGAGAGAGAGAGAGAGAGAGAGAATAGAACATATCACAACACAGAATAGGAAAAGGAAAGACACGTATGCATGAAAATGGATGAACATGTGACGTGCAAAAATTAAAAGCATCATGGGTAATTACCCAATCCAAACCTACCAGCACTCAAACAACAATAATCAATCACACATCTAAAATGCATGAAACATTGTTATAATGCAATGAGAATGCAATGCATGAACATATATCACCAAATCAACATAACCCAAAAAACCCAATCTAAACCTGCTAGCATTCAAACAACAATAATTAATCACACATCTAAAATGCATGAAACATTGTTATAATGCAATGAGAATGCAATGCATGAGCATATATCACTAAATCAATTTAACCCAACCCAAAATTTTCACAAGAAGCTCAAAACCCCCAAAATTTTTCAAAAACCCAAAACTTAGGTCTAAAAATGCATGAATGCATGAAAATGAAGGGATTTAGGATGCTTACCAAGTGATTTGAGCTTGATTTAGGCCGAAACTTGAGTGGGTAAAGCGATTTGAGTGAGAGAAGAGTGTTTGGGGTGAGAGAGAATGAGAAGAGTGAAGTCTGAATCGCGCCTCAACTTTAAATATAAAATGCAGTTCGATGGATCAAAGATTCTATCGAGGATCTGTCAAGCACTAAATCTCGACAGAAATGAATCTGTCGAGGTGCTATTAAGGATCTGTCGATGGCAAAAACACCTCGATGGATCGAGAAGCTGTTGAGAATCTATCGGTCAAACAGAATGCTCAGAAATTTGGATTGATGGATTGAGAAGCTATCGAGAAGAAATCCAGAAATCTCGATGGATCAAAAATCTGTCGAGATTCTATCAAGGCTAAAGAATGAAGGCTCGATAGAAGAGGAATCTGTCAAGGAGCTATCAAGCTAGAGGAAAGGGAGTTTTTCAAGGGAGGAAAAACACATTAAGATGAATGCAACAAGCAAGCTACTCAAACGAAGATCCAAGCAACATATTAACCTCTCAAAATATCTCTCAACATATAAGCATAGCATCCATAGATCCAAACACACACACACACACACACACACACACACACACTAAACAAGTCTAACCAACTTTATATTTCAAAAATAAGTTAAGACAGTTTAGTGATCATATATTAACACATATATTCCTTATGATGGCCAAATCACATTGTACCTGCACATGTATCAAAAGTAGCAAAAACATTTTGCGTGTTGTGTGTGAAAACATATCAAGTGTGCACAAGTTTCTCATATTATGATGATTTGAGATATGAGAGAATCAAATACACTCACACACAATCATAACTGTTTGATGGAAATTATCACCTTCGAGGTACATCATATAACTTCTACATCTCCTAGAAACACACTTGCAACCATATTTAAAAGCATTTTGATTCTTTTTACTTTTATATTCTTTGCATATTTTCTTTTTGAACATATCATGCATGGGCATATAAGAGAGAGGAGAAATACCCAATTAGGTAAGCCAAAACATCACAATTTTGTTATGTCAAAACACATAGATGTTATACATGATTGGCAGACTTTAGTTTTGAGATGGTAATTTATGCATTTCTCTTAGGATTTTCTAATCCTTCCCGTCAAAAAAAGAGTGATATGAGTATTAAGATATAAGAGACAAACTTAATCGTACTTATCACAGACATGAGCAACAAAGCTCACTTGCTTAGTTGTGCATTGAGATGCTCATCTAAGCTACAAGAGATACAAAGTTTAGAAAACTTTATTTCAATGGTCATCCAAGGTACACAAGTACCAATATACCCAAACACACTATTTGTCTATTTTTTTTCTTCTGGTTTTCAACTTTTTTTATTTTTATATAAAACAACATAAAACAAAACTGAAAACAAACAAACAAAAACATGAAAAACAAACAAAGCATAAACCTAAACTGACTCAAAAACAAAAAAGCAAAACAAACAAAAAAATGCAAGAACAAGGGAGAGTGAAAGTGACTTAATCACTTGGAGCCTTTTTCCTTCCAAAATTTGGATTTGGAGGAAGATCCTTTTCTAGAATTGAACCTTTGTTCCGCGGATGTTAGGGGGAAGAATTGAAACCGTTCAAGTTAGAAAGGAACATAAGAGCCTTGAGAAGATCTCCAAGAGGACCCAAAGAAGGTGTAAATTGACCTTGACCACCAAATGTAACATGCTATTGCTTTGTTGAGTGGCTAACCACCTATAGCAATTTGGACGAGTGTGTCCCGAAACTCCACAATGATGATGGAATGCGGCTTCTTTGGTTGAGACTTCTTATTTTTAGCCTTATTTTTCTTATTAGTCCTAGGGTTTCTAGTCTCTTCATTCTCTATCTTAGGGGGTGCTCCCAGAATAGAATTGCCCTTGTCTATGTTCTCACTAGCTATTTTAGTTTTAACTTCATTATTTTCAAGATTTTCGTTATTAGTAGGTGAGACAAAAATAGTTCTACTAGAAGAGGCAATATGAGAAGAATTAGAGAGTTCATACCCTAAGCCGGTTTTGTTAGAAACTGATTTCTAGAGGTTCAGCATTTCATCTAGCTTTGCATTGGAAGTCCTCTCCAACTAAGCTCGAACTTGGAACAATTCTGCTTAAGATTCTTGGTTCTTTCAGCCAAGATTCTCAGATCGCAGTGCTCTAATGACTTGATTGGCTTCATCAACCTTGGTAGAGAGCTCCTTTCATTCCAGCTCCACTTCACTAAGCTTCTTAGTGGACAACCTATACAACTTCTCATGCTTTTTAGACACCTTGTATAACTTTGCATAGGCTGTATGGATGTCATCCTGATCATCGATCTTCTTGAACTTGGATTCCACCAAGTCCTCTTCTTCATCCACTTCTTCTATAATCCCCTCAGTAGGACCCATTGTGATAATGAAAGCACTCAAGACTACCTCGTCATCATTGTCATCTGACTCAGTCTCAGGCTCAGTATCACACAGAGTAGCAGCAAGAGCCTTGCTTTTCCCAATCAACTTGAGATACATTGGACAATCTTGTTTTATGTGTACAAAATCTCGACATCCAAAGCACTTTGGTTAGACGGGAGTAGTATACTGACCACCATCCTTTGCATCCTTCTTCCCTCTATCTTGACTCTTGAATTGGGAAGAACTGGATTGCTTATGGTCCTTGTCAAAACCTTTCACATTGGCAAAAAACTGAATTGACCCCTTTCAAATTAATTAATTACCCAAGTTAATTAATTAGTCAAATTACATGCAATAGAGTGGTAGAAAAACAAATCACCAAATAACTAACTGCAGTGGAAATTAAATATGACACAGGTGATTTGTTTACGAATGGGGAAAACCACTGAGGCAAAACCCCACCGGTTGAATTTAAGGTTACCATTCCCGAGAATCCATTATTATCAATCACAAGCGATTACAAGTATAAGAGATCTTACCAAACCCTTTGGCCTATCTTGAAATACCAACCTACAGTTGAACCCTTACCCCAATACCTAGTTGGACTTGTATTGTAGCGGCAATCTCTCCATTCAATGCACGAATCCTAGTATGTGACTAACCAATGATGCACAGATCCAATACGTGACTAACTCACCAACTGAAGAAGATTGTTGGCTATAAAGTTTTTCAGTTTATCAACAATGAACATCAGGAAGCTCCTTGGTCACAAAACCCTTGGCGTAAATATGCAGTAGCTTCTACAGAGAGAAAGATGAACTAGGTCACTTTCTGCATTCGGTTACACAATGCATGTGCGACGGCCTTTAAAATAATCCTTATATATTTCTAGGGTTGTGAGAAAAGAAACCCTATACAAATACATAGAAATATGCGTGTAATCAGATCTGAAAAATTTGATTTCGTAATTCTCGACAGATACAGCTTCTGTCGAGCTTCAACATTAAATCTCAATAGAAAGGATTTTGTCAAGACGTTTGTCAAGCTTTAATGAACAACACTTCCTTCACTTGTTTCTTGGTCAGACCTTCATGGCTTTAACACTTGACTTGAACAACATGTTTTTTGAAGCCTTAAACCCATCATAGATCTACCAAATTACAAGCAAAATGCATTTTATCAAAGGATTAACCAATCACATAAACATATGTCCCTAACAATAATAAAATAACATGTTAGCTTACTAAAAGTTAAAGAAAAATTCCTCACATGCACAAAACAAGATAGGACGCACATGTCATATCAATAAGGTTCATGCCCACACTAAGTTTAAAATCTTAAAAAATGAAAGGAGGTCCATAATAGTTAGTAAACACAAGAACGTGTACTCTCCTAATCAATGTGTAGTCTCGAAGCAATACTCCAGACTCTCACAATCTTCATTGTGAGAGCCTAGAGCACTGCACCGGGACTACACAATAACTACCCATGTAATATGAACCCAAACATTAAAATATCAATTAGGTCACTCAAGTCAAGTCAGGGAAATCTAGTCAGCAGTTAAAGGAAATCTAGTCCTTGATCAATCATAACAAAGGAAGGAAGAGAATTAGTCTTCTAAAGGAATAAACTTGGCTCCTTAGCAGATTCAAGTCTAAGAAGGGAACCAATCTCTAATGTGGGTAACCTCATAGGGGAATCCTGCCATAGAAATTAATCACTTTGAAAAATGGACCTAAGTGGCTTAATCTTAGATTCTTAACTTGCTAGAGAGTGGGCTATGAGAGGGAGAGAAGTGGATAGCCTATTGGTGCATGCCTTTCACTCCTATCACTCATATTTTCTTCCTCACTTTCGGTTTCCTTGTTTTCTTTTGTTTATCTTCTTTGTTTTCTTTACTTAATCTCTTTTATACTACTTACCATGATAAGATTTATTATTTTTACCCCTCAACTACTTTTGGCCTGTTGTGGGTGTCCTTCCCAGACTGCCCACTGGTCTGCTGGCTGCCCAGTCGCCATCACTACCATGTGTTGGCCGCACCACGCTTCATTCTTTGAAAAAAGTAGTATTGTTTTGTATTCTTGTTTCCCTTGGCACTCTCATCCGGATAAGGGATGGGTTTTTCCATTATCAACTTTATAACATGCATTAAGTGATTCCAACTCATGTTTGCCTTTTTTAGGTAGGATGTCATCCCAGTAGGATATTTTCCCCAAAAGAGCTTGAGCAAAACCCCAAAATAGGCTCCCCCTTCTTCTTACTGCCAGACCACACCCACTCTTACCTTTGACCCATGGCCCATCTCCCTTGTATTAGCTAGGTACAAGTAAGCGGTGCCTACGTCTTGTGCATGCTCCACTTTCATATGAGTCCATTACTTTTCTGGAGTTTATGCGTTTGCCATTGCCTACGGATTTGTCTGCCTCTGCTGCATGTTCTAGTTCTTGTTTAACTCTTGTGGCGTGGATGAGTCATTAGGTCTTCATTATTAGTGTCTTATTCCTTCTCGGGTTGGACATTGCTTAGGTGTGGGTTCCCTCTTCTTTAATCTGGTCCATGTTTCCTTTTAATAGGCCAAAAATGTGTTGACCCCTTTGGCATATTAATTAATTAATTAGCCAAGTTAATTAATTAATTAGCCAAGTTAATTAATTAATTCAATTAACATGCAATACGCATGGTAGCACAAATAAATCACCAACTAAGTTAAATGCAGTGGAAAATAAAGTTGACATGGTGATTTGTTTACGAATGGGGAAAACCTCCAAGGCGAAAACTCCACTGGGTGATTTTAAGGTCACCATTCCCGAGAATCCATTATTATCATAACAAGCGGTTACAAGTAAAGGAATCCTAGTACCTTATACCAACCTACAGTTGAACCTTTATCCCAGTACACAATTGGACTTGTTCTGTAGTGACAATCTCTCATTTTCAATGCACGGCTCCCAGTACATGACTAACCAATTGATGTGCAGATCCCAGTACGCGGCTTACTCCTTTGCACGAATCCTAGTATATGACTAGCACACCAACTTGAGAAAGATGTTGGCTGCAAAGTTCTGCAGTTCATCCACACGATGAAGATCACAAAACTTCTTGGTTACAGAACCCTACAACATACAAACGTAGCAGCTTCTTAAAGAGAAAGATGAACTAGGGAAAATTTTGTATCTGGTCACAATTTGCTTTAACAAAACCTTTGCATAAAGTTTCATAAACTGAGACAGCCCTTAAAATAATCTTTATATATGTTTAGGGTTGTAAGAAAAGAAAGCCTAAACACATACTCATGGATATGCGTGAATCAAATTTGAAAACATGATTTTCGTAAATCTCGATAGATAGGTTATCTATCGAGTAGCTGTCGAGCATCGGGCTAAAACTGCATTTTAAACCTCAATATATGCTATTTGTCGAGCTAGCTGTTGAGCTTTAAAATACAACACTTCTTCACTTGTTTCTTGAACAGATTTGCATGGCTTTAACTTTTGACTTGGACAAACATGTTTCTTGATGATTTAAACCATCCTAGATCTACCCAATTTACAAGTAAAGTGCGTTTTGTCAAAGGATTGGTCAATTCTAAATGACATATGTTCTTAACATGATTCACATATGTCCTAACAATCTCCCCATTTGGCAATCCATGACAAAACCAGAACAAACAAATGAACATATGAGAGAAGTCATAAATCACTCAACTCATACTCGTTGAATACAATAAAATCTATCCTAACACAAACTCTTGAAAAACTTTGCAAGAAGAGAGTTCATGGCATGAAAGACCTTGACAACTTGTATTTCTGAAACACTTTAAACAAAAATCATTACGGCATCTTAGTGTGAAACAGAAATAAAAGATTGCATACAATAAATAAGAAGCATATGCATAAAGAGAGAAAAGAAACAACACATGAAAAGATAAGTGAAAGAATGTAATAACATCCTCAATATATATATATATATATATCTATCAATAATGAATACAAGGTTTGCTATCACAATGTAAGAACAATGTATCTAAATAGAAAGAAAAGAAAAGATACAAAAAGTCCTCACTACATCCCTCAAAAACAAAAACACTCCCCTAACAAAAATATCTCCTATGCTAATTCTTCTTCTAAGTACATGACTACTCTCATACCCAAAACTACTCCCCCTTTTTGTCATGAATGACAAAGGGTAAGTCACTGAGAAGTAGTCATCTCATTGTCATCGGAAGAGCTAGAAGCCTCATCCTCATCAGCATCACCATCAGAGTCATCATCATCGTTCTCGTCCTCAAAAGCCTCTAGAGAGGGAGACTCGACAAAGCCATCAAGGCAAGCCTATCATCATGCAATACGACTGACATGGTTGTTCACCTAACATAACTCATCACTGAGAGTGTCAAGGCGAGCATCCATGCGCTGAGGCTGCACCATGACCGGCTTGAGGGTCACACCAACTGCAGAAGTAGAAGGAGCAGATGAAGATGAAGCTGAAGAAGTCGGAGGAGTCGTCGTCGTCTCGGTTTGTGGCCGCTTTGGTCGAAGCTAGGCCTTGCTCTGTTTATCGGTCACGGGGTCAATGGCACACATGAAGAGGAAGTGATTAGACTCGGGATAGGAGACAGAGAAGTGGCGAATGATCCAAGTGATAGAAGAAGGAAAGATAAGCTTATCACGGGTCGTCGTATCCTTATAGACATCTATAAGAGAGAGTATAAAGTGAGAGGGAAAGTCTATGGTAAGCCTCTCAAGGAGGGACAACAAAAATCGAGCACAAGGCTTAGTAATAGAATTATAATGAGATAAAAGATGTAAAACAAATGTCATCACCATATTCAGGAACCTCGGACCTTTAGCAAAAGCCGAGCAAGGGGTGTAATGATGGTCACCCCAAGATGAAGGTGTCTCACAAAATAGAAACATGAGCTCGTCTTTAGACATAGTCTTAAGATGACGGTAGCCGAGGTAGTCAGGATGTGCTACTCTCAAAACATGTAGTACCTTGGATATAAGATTTGAAGTGACTACAATGCGCGTACCTCGAACTTGAGTGATGACATGAGGTACAGAATAATCAAATTCGTGCATATTGGAGTAAAACTCCTGTATGATCATGGAGAGACAAGTGACCGAGATGTCACAAAGGGACTCCCAACCCCTACTGTAGATGATAGTGGGAAGGTCAGTATCAGAAAAATCCAAAAGGATGACTTGGCGTTCTGAATGAATGCTGCATTGAGAAAAGTTCTTCGAAAAGTCCTTATGGGCTTTATCATCACGGAACCTGACATGAGAGGGGGTAGAATCAAAAGTAGATGCCCCGGAACAAAGAGGGTTCTGGGACGGAGTAGACTTACGCTTTGGTGCCATTGCGTAGACTAACTGAGAGAGAGAGAGAGAGAGAGAGAGAGAGAGAGAGAGAGAGAGAGAGAGAGAAAAGTACCAAAACAAGATCAATACCAATAAGAAAGAAAAAAAATGGTATGTATGCATGAAAAATGCATGAACATGTGACATGCAATAATAAAAATATCATGGGCTCAGCCTAGTCCAATCCTACCAGCACACATGATTTCAACATATGGTACACACATCTATAATGTATGAATCATTGTTAAGATGCAAATGTGATGCAATGCATGAGCAAACATGATCATTTAAACAAAACCCAACCCAAAAATTTTGCAAAAACCTCATCAATTTTGAAAAACCCCAAAAACTTAGGTCAAAATGAATGAAATGGCATGATACAAGAGAGAAAAGAGATCATACTAGATGAAAAACACAAGTTTTGGGCCAAAAAAAAAGTGGGGAAGGTGAAGAGTTTGAGAAAGAGGTGTTTGGGAGAGGGAGAGACGTTTTACTATCAAGAGAAATCGGAGAAAATGAGAGAAATACCGCGCTGAAGTTATATATAGAAAACACGAAGCTCGATGGATCGAGAGGCATCGAGAGTTGTCGAGCACTAAATCTCAACAGATATATCTGTCGAGGTGCTATCGAGAGCTGTCCACAGCAAAGTGACCTCGATGGATCGAGAGGGTATCGAGCATCTATCGAGTAGTTAGAAACTTTCTAGATGGATTGAGAATTTGTCGAGAAGCTATCAAGACAAATTCTCAAAAACTTTGATGGATCGAAATTGCGATAATAGTTATCGAGAAAGGAAGATCAAGAGGCTCGATAGATAGCCTAGCTGTTGAGAGGTATCGAGAAGTTGTCGAGATGAGGAAAAAAAATAGTTTTTCAAAGAAGAGAAAAACACAGAAATGAATGCAATCAAGCATGCTACTCAGCCAAAGATTCAAACAAAATTTTAAGCTCTCAAAAATATCTCTCAACAAGAAAAATGACAAGCACTTAGATCCAAAACACACACACACACACACACACACACACACACTAAACAAGTCTAGCCAATTTTATATTTCAAAAACAAGTCAAGACAGTTTAGTGAGCATACATTAACACATGTATTCCTTGTGACGACTAAATCACATTATACCTGCACATGTATCAAAAGTAGCAAAGAATATTGCGTATTGTGTTTGAAAAACATCACAAGATTGCATAAGTGTTTACATGTTATGACGATTTGAGATATGAGAAAATCAGTTTAACTCACACACAATCATAACTGCTTGATAGGGACTATCACCTTCAAGATACATCCTATAACTCCCACGTTTCCTAGAAGATACACTTGCAATCATATATAAAGCATTTTAATTCTTTTTTCTTTTATTTTTCTTTGCATATTTTTTTATTTTTCTTTGCATATTTTTTTTAAGCATACCATGCATGGGCCTATAAGAGAGAGAGAGAGAGAGAGAGAAGAAATACCTAAAGATGTTAAGCTTTTGACATTGCCCTTTTGCTATGCCAAAGCATATAGATGTCAGTTCATGATTGGTGGGCAACAATGGTGAGATGATTATTTATGTCTTTTTCTTAGGATTTTCTAGTCATTCTCGTCAAAAAGAGTGATACAAGTGTTAAGTACAAAAGATTACTTAATCTTACTCATCACAAACATGAGCCACAAAGCTCACTTGCTTAGTTGTGCATAGAGATGCTCATCTAAGTTACAAAAGATACAAGGTTTAGAAAACTTTGTTTCAATGGCCATCCAAAGTACACAAGTACCAATGTACACAAAACACACACTATTTTTGTATTTTTTGTATTTTTCAATTTTTTTTTATGAAAAAAAAAATAAAGCAAAATTGAAAACAAACAAATAAACAAAAACATGTTAAACAAAGAAAAGCATAAAACTAGACTGACTCAAAACAAGAAAGCAAAACACACAAGTAATGCAAAACCAAAAAGAGAGGGAGAGAGAAAAGTGACTAAATCACTTAGAGCATTTTTCCTTCCATACTTGGAAAAAACCTTTTCGTTTAGCAAACCCTTGATCCGACGACGTGGGGGAAGAATTGAAACCGTTCAAGTTCGAAAGGAACATGAGGGATTTGAGTAGATCTCCAAGATGAGCAAAAGAGGATGGAAATTGATTCTGGTTTCTAGATGAGATCATATTGTTGCTCTGTTGAGTGGCTAGCCACTTATAGCAATTAGGTCGAGTATGTCTAGTCGCTCCACAGTGATGATAGACATGTTGCTTCTTCTGTTTAGACTTTTGGGTATTGCCCTTCTTAGCCCTAGGGTTTTTAGTCTCTTTCTTATCAAGCTTAGGGGGTGCTCCTAAGACAGATTTACCCTTGTCTATGTTCTCACTAGCTATAATAGTTTTTACATCCTTGTTCTCAGAAAAATATTATTAGCAGGAGAAACAAACACAGTAGTACTGGAAGAATCAATATCAGGAAAAGAGAAATCATACCCCAAACCAATTCGACCAGAAGCAGATTTTTGAAGGCTAAGCATCTCATCAAGCTTTGCACTTGAAGTCCTCTCCAGCTGAGCTCTGACTTGAAATAGCTCCGCTTCAAGCTTCTTGGTCTTCTTAGCCAAGAAATTGTTCTCAAACTGCAGTGCTCCAATAGTCTGATTAGCTTCATCAAACTTCGTAGAAATTTCTTCTCGTTCAAGCTCTATATCACTGAGCTTCTTGGTGGCCAACCTATACAATTTCACATGCTTTTCCAAGACCTTGTACAATTTTCCATAGGCTATGTGGATGTCATCTTGTTCATCCATCTTCTCAAACTTTGACACCACCAAGTCCTCTTCTTCATCCACTTCTTCAATAATCCTCTCAATAGGATTTATAGTGGTAGTGAAGGCATTCAGGATTCCATCATCCTCATTATTTGAATCATCCTCAGGCTCGGTGTCACTCAAGGTAGTAGAAAGGGCCTTGATTTTCCCAATGGTCTTGAGATAAGTTGGGCACTCTTGTTCCATGTGTCCGAAGCCTTGAACCCAAAACACATTGGTCTTGAGGGAATAGTGTATTGACCGTCATCCCTAGTATCCTTCTTCCCTTTGTCTTGGCTCTTGAACTGAGACGAACTGGACTGCTTATGGTCTTTATCAAATCCCTTAGCATTGGCATTCTTCATAAACTTTTTGAATTGCCTTGTAATGTAGGATTTCATTTTAGAATCTTCATTGTCTGAAGACTCATCTGTGTCACTGCTTTTGGCCTTCAGTGCCATGCTTTTACCTTTACTCAATTTTCCAATCCTTGTCAAATCCAACTCATAGATCTGCAGATTGCTAACCAGCTCTGTTGAAGAAATTTTACCAATGTCCTTTGATTCCTCAATTGCGGTGATCTTGACATGAAATCTCTCGGGTAGAGATCTGAGCCCCTTTTTGACAATCTTGGGTTCAGGATGGTTTCCCCAAGATTAAAGGCTAAGTTCACTATGTCTTTGAGCTTGGCATAAAACTCATCAAATGACTCATCCTCCTCCATATTGATCTCTTTAAAACTTGTAGTAATCCTTTGAAGCTTCGAATCCTTGACAACCTTGGTTCCTTCGTAGATTTTTTGGAGGATGGTCCATGCTTCCTTGGCAGTTTTGGTAGAGGATATCTTCTTAAACTCCTCATTTGTGACTACACTGAACAAAGCATTCAATGCCCTACTGTTGAAGTTAGCCGCCTTGATCTTAGCATTATCCCAATCAGCCAACGCTTCCTTAGGCTTGGTCCAGCCTATCTCCAACTAAGTAAATGCACCAAAAAATAAAGTTGATACGGTGATTTGTTTACGAATGGAGACAACCTCCAAGGCAAAAACCCCACCGAGGTCACCACTCCCGAGAATCCACTATTATCATAACAAGTGGTTACAAGTAAAGGAATCCCAGTACCTTATACCAACCTACAGTTGAACCCTTACTCCAATACACAATTGGACTTGTTCTGTAGTGATAATCTCTCATTTTCAATGCACAACTCACAGTACGTAGACACTCGATTTTGCACCCATGTTTTAATCAAGGAAGATGACTAGAGTGACCATCCATGTACCAAAAATCATTCTTGCATTACATGCATCGTTTGTCTCTTGCATCACATGCATCAATTTGTTCTTGCATTGCATGCATCAATTCATTCATTGCATATCATAACAATGATCTTGAGATTTTAATAATCGCAATGATGTGTCCGATTTCTAAATCGAACCATCGGATCGAAAGATATCGCATGATCAAGTTTGCACGGTCCATATGCAATGTGTCTAGGAAGAGTCGACTGCATATGATTAATTTAAGTTAATTCTAATTGGTCAAACAATTAAAATTAATTAGATAATTTTGTGTCTGGTTGATAATTAGTGTTTAAAATAGGGATGCATACATAGGAATAAAAGGGATGATTGGATAACAATAAAATTGTGGATAATCTAAACTTTATCAAGATTTATTTTAAGGGATTTATCCACAAGATAATCTTTCTTAAAAAGCCTGAATTATCTAGAAAAGAGATAGAAAAAATCAAGGACGGAGAATGAAAACACGTCTAGATACAAGGACCAGTCAAAAAAACCATAGAAGAGGAGTCCAAACGGCACCCGAACAGGAAAGTACGTTCGGTGTCCAAGAGCCCATTTGGCACTTTTAAAGTGCTGAATGGCACTTTTGGAGTTCCGAACGGCCCTTTGAAAGTGCCAAATTGCCATCATGTGGGCTTTGGCCCAACGACCTTCAGGTGACGATAAGGCACACCCTTTTCGACCTTTTCGCAAAAGGATGAGTCCAAATTCACATCCTAATCGTCCGTGCCTATATTTTAGAGATTTATGGCCTCTATAAATAGAGTTTGGGTCTCATAATTCAACACCTTTTTTTTTTTTTTTTTACGCTCTGAGAGGCATACGTTTTGAGACTTAAAAATTGCTAATATTCTTTGATCCTCTCTGAGATTTGCTACAAGAATTAGGGTTTTTAGGTTTTAAAGAGAATTGAATAAGTTTCTTTGAACCCTAAAACATCCTCTCAAGTAAAAGAGTGGTCATGCAAGAGGTTGCTTTCTAACCCTTTTGTTCTTAATGCTTCTCTAATCATGATGATGCATGCTTTCTTGTTTTTAAATATTCATATTCTGATTTGTTAATTTAGATTATCAAAATATGCTCTTGATTCTTTTATTGTTACTATAATCTGTTTCTTAGTTTTAGAAATCTTCATGTACTAAACTAATTTTTAAAACAGATCTACATCTTCTTAGATGTATATCTGAATTTTTCTTCAAAATAAAACGGATCTACATCTTCCTTAGATGTAGATCTGAATTTTTCTTAAAATAAAGACGGATTATGCATGCAGATTTTTGGAATAAAGAAAGTGGTCATGAATTGTTGTTTGTTTTTTGTTTTGTTCAAGTCATGTAGCATGAAATTATTTTGTGAATGAGATCCTCTCAAAAAAAAAAAACATAACTTTTTCAAATATAAAAACAGATCTGCATTTTTTGTTATATAAAAAAAAAAAACTTTTTTTATCATCACCAAAATAGATCTGATCTTTTACAAAACTCAAAGCCATTTTTTATCTCTTAAAAAACAGATTTGAATTTTCTCTTCAAAAAAACTTCTTTTTACACATACAAAAATAGATCTAATTTTTCAAAATCAATTTTTTCTAATCATTAAAACATATCTGAATTTTTAAATAAAAAGAGGATACATTCATAAATGGTTTTGTGTTGTTTAGTTTATTTCACATGTTCATATCATTCATGACATGCATAAAATGGTAGATTGGTCACAAGAGTCTAGAAGACCAAACTCTATCTGGACGGAATGGATGCCTAACACCTTCTCATTCCGTAACCTAGCCTCCAGATTTAGATTTTTGGTTAAGTAGATCTAGCTTTATCTTTCTTTTTATTTTGGGTAGATTGTAATTAGGACAAAAAGCCATGTATATTTGGTAGTTTGTAACTAAGACCCAAAGCCATGTAAAGTTCAAGCTTTCAAATTTGTATTTTTTATTATTCAATCAATGAAACGAAGCAATTCAATCATGTATTTGTATATTAGGTTTTCTTATTTTTTGTACATAAAAAATAAGTTCCGCCTCCACACCACTTACCCCAGAAAGAGAGGTGCTCTAAAAGGCACACCACAAAAATCACTCACTCTCTTTTTTGAGGGGCACAGCTTAAGCGAGGTCTCTCACAGTGACTAACCAATCGATGCGTGGATCCTAGTACACGGCTAACTTCTTTTCACGAATCCCAGTACGTGACTAACACACCAACTTGAGAAAGATGTTGGCTGCAAAGTTCTTCAGTTCATCCACACGATGAAGATCATGAAGCTCCTTGGTTACAGAACCCTACGGCATACAAACGCAGCAGCTTCTTAAAGAGAAAGATGAACTAGGGAAAATTCTATCTCCGGTCACAATTTGCTTGAACAAAACCTTTGCATCAAGTTTCATCAACTAAGACGGCCCTTAAAATAATTTTTATATATGTTTAGGGCTATGAGAAAAGAAAGCCTAAACACATACGCATGGATATGCATGAAATCAGATTTGAAAAATTGATTTTCATAAATCTCGATAGATAGGTTATCTATCGAGTAGCTGTTGAGCATTAGGCTAAAATTGCTTTTTAAACCTCAATAGATGCTATCTATCAAGCTAGCTGTCGAGCTTTAAAATACAACACTTCTTCACTTGTTTCTTGAAAAGATTTGCATGGTTTTAACTCTTAACTTGAACAAACATGTTTCTTGAAGATTTAAACCATCCTATATCTACCCAATTTACAAGTAAAATGCGTTTTGTCAAAGTATTAGCCAATTCTAAATGACATATGTTCTTAACATGATTCACATATGTCTTAACACCTTTCATCCCCTGTCCATGGGCTGGCCAGTGCTCCTGCCACGCCATTGCATTATTCCTGCCATGGTACCGTTTAACTTTGTTTGCTAGACTTCCTCTAGGCCCGTGGGCTGAAGTGCTTGCCATCCCAGTTTCATGGGTTACTCCTCCCTTTAGTTTCTTATACTGCCCAACATTCTTGCTAGACCAGTTTACATAACATCTTAGACTTCCTCGACCCATTTTATTCCTTGGGCATCCTCAGCCCGCTTCATTCTTTGGGCATCCTCGGCCCATTTTATCATTTCCTTCTTTTTACGTTCCCATGGGCTTTTACTAAATCCTTTGAGCTCCCCTAGCCCAATTGCCACATCCTTTTCCTTTGGGTTTATTGGCCTTCAAACCAATCTCATTTACCAATTCTTTTCTTTGGGCTCCTCCGACCCGTTTTTCGCTTTCTTTCTATTTCTCATAATTCTCATGGGCTTACTACTTCATTCTTTGGGGCTTCCTTAACCCGTTTAGTTTCTTTGGAGCCACTTTGTTATTTTGTGGGCTCGTGGACCATTATTCCTGCCATTCGGGCTTAATGGTTTTTACTTTGCTATTTTCTTTCTTCATATTTTTTCATATTGGTCGGCTTCTTCTGCCATTGGGCCCTTTTGCCAAAAAAATGGGCATCAACAAAGATAAGATTAAGAACAATCTTTCAGTGTTATAGAATCACATGACACGAAAGCACTATGCATAAAAGGTTAATTTGTGGAACCTAAAGTAAAATTCGGTGCGAATCGGTTCTCAATCCAAAAACCCCTTAGGAAGTAGGATCAAACAGTAGTGATTGTATAGAAGTTCAAGAACAACCTTTCTAATAATACATTTCCTCTAGATCAAGCAAATACTTTTCAAAAGATGAAAAGAACAGTACACCAATGTTCCGACCGAGAAAGCTGTAAAGATTGCACTAAGAATGTGTTTTTGATGGTGTGTTAAACAAACCATTAACTTTGCTAGACAATAATAAAATAACATGTTAGCTTACTAAAAGTTAAAGAAAAATGCCTCACATGCACGAAACAAGATAGGACGCACATGTCATATCAATAAGGTTCATGCCCACACTAAGTTCAAAATCTTAAAAAATGAAACGAGGTCCACAATAGTTAGTAAACACAAGAACGTGTACTCTCCTAATCAATGTGTAGTCTCGGAGCAATACTCCAGACTCTCAATAATTACCCATGTAATATGAACTCGAACATTAAAATATCAATTAGGTCACTCAAGTCAAGTCAGGGAAATCTAGTCAACAGTTAAAGGAGTTTTTGAGTTCTTTCGTACTAAGGCGCTTACCTAAGTGTTCCGCTCATTCTTTTCTCTTTTCTTTTTTTTTAATCACTCATCACCCAACAACTTTAACAATATCAAGTAGCCAGGATTGTCATGGTGTTTATAGCTTGACAAACCACAGTGCCATTTTCATTTTGTGATTCTATTTTTTTGAACAGAAGCTGTTGCAAAATGACAAGCAAATGTCTCAATTTTTTTGTTTTGTTTCTCATTTAATGCATGACAGGCCCAGTAGCAGTATGCAGGTGTAGCCTGTTAATGTTCATTGTTCAATTGTTCTTGGAAATTTGCATTTGCTTGGCAGATGGCATAAAGCCAAACCTGTCATGTTTGGATGTTTCCTTGATTAACATTTTTTTAAAAAGAATCTTTTATTTTGAATGAATATGTTTATTAATTCAAAAGGAAAGAGACAACCTGGAGCTGGAGGGGGACCTCAACATCTGCCCCAGAAAACCAAAACGGAGGGAGGAGATGTCCATGGTTCTTAGCTTTACTCAGTGCAAGAGCAAGCCCAAGATGCAATTTTGTGGGCAAGGATATAGCAGCCCTTAGGCTAAGGGTACACACGAAAAACCAAAGTTTACATAGCTTATGAGTGATCACATAATTAATTAAGTTTAGACTTCTCTATTGTTTCTCTTTCTTAATTCTTAATTAAGTGCCTGTAAAAACTCCTTTACAATTTTCACTTGATTTGTATCACTTGCTCACAGCACTCATGCTCCACGAAAGAAATAAACAAAACAAGATTATATCACAACTGTAGTCTCTCTTTTTTAATTCTCTCTCTCTCTCCTTTTTTGAGACATTACATAGTACTGGATTTGATATCATTGGCTACGTTTTGAGAATCAACACTACTTCCATATAACCCTCTTCTAGATTGTCCAACATAGTATGGGCCATCCTTTCCCTTCAATTGATTAGGATAAATAGGTTTTGGAAGTCCATCCTCGCTCAAAAGATACTCATCCCCCTGCTCATAACAATAAAATAGTTACTACTTTTTTTTTATAAATACAAAAAATAAATTATAGTTCTAATATGGTATCTATTTGGTATGACTAAAAATTTGTAGTTTTATTTTTAAAAGTGGAGTTATTAAGGGTGTCAATGTTCGACCAAACCCGCGAACACGACATGAACTCGACACAGATTTTTGCGGGTTAAGATTGAGCCTTAATGAGTTTGGGTCATAAATGGGTCAACCCGAAAGTGACACGATAATAAACGTGTCATAAGCGGGTCAATCCGCGTAACTCGCGATAAGAAACGTGTCATAAATGGTATCTATTGCGAGTTACGCGGGTTGACCCGCTTATGACACGTTTGACATGTCAATTTATTTGTGTCAATTCGAAATAACCCATTTAACACTACCTGTTTAACTCGTCTAACAAATAAATATTTATTTTATTTTAGATTTGTCAAATACATTTTATATCCAAGATATATTTTAAATTTAAAAAGAAAAGTGAATAATTACAAAAACTTATAAGAGATATAATTGGAAATTGAAACTTTACAAACCCTAGATCTCTAAACCCTACAAACCCTAAATCTCTAAACCTTCTTATAAATATTTATATTTATTTTTTTATTTTAGCTGTACTACTCACTCTACTATCTTATAGTTTCACACCCAATTCTCAAACACAAAGTCTCAAATCGATTATTGCTCTCTCTCTCTCTCTCTCTCTCTCTCTCTCTCTCTCTCTCTCTCTCTCTCTCTCTCTCATGTGTTTAGTGAGTTTTAGAATGAAAGAAAACCGTTTTCTTGGTGTTTCAAAATTCTGCAATAATTTTTTTTGCATAATGTTTTTGTTCTATAAAATTTCAACCCATGTGCCATTATTAATATATGAGATATATTAATTGTTGACTAAGGTCACGGTTGTAGCTTTTTTCTTGTGCCGTGTGTTTTTTCTTTTTGGTGTTCGTATTAGTGTTGGATATCGTTTGCCTATCTCGCAAATGAGTTTATTGAGATAGTTTTTAGATGGATGTTATATTTAATATTATGCAGGTTGAAATGAGTTGTGTTACATTCGTGTCAACCCAACACGACTCGTTTATTAAGCGGGTCAAATAGGTTGGGTCAGGTCAACCTGCTTTATTAACAAGTCGGGTTAGGATTGAAGGATCATAATACGATTATTAAATGGGTCGAGTTAGGGTTGAGTCATTTAGTCAAATACTCCTACCTTGACACGACACAAACTCGACACGCTAACTCGAATTGATACCCCTAGGAGTTATTGTTTGTAGGACTCATATTAATAAGTGAAATTTGAATAAGATGTATTTAAGAAGAAAATAAAAAATAAACTTTAAAAAATTGTACTTAATAAGGCAAATAAACTAATAAGCTAATTTAAGTTTAGACCATATTTACACCCTACCAAACGCACATTTAAGAATAATTTAAAAAGGATGGAGAACTTATTTCCTTCACTTAAAAATAAAAATTCTTTATTACATTTCTTTCAAGACAAAATTGGACAACTTTATCACCTACTATATTACAGTAGGATACTCTCCTAGTTCCATATTATAAATGATGTTTAGAAAAATTCAACTTTGTAAGGAACAACAATTATTTATTTATGTTTAGCAAAAAAAAAAAAAAAAGATCAATTATTTATTATCTTTCAAATTAATGGATATAGGTTTCCAAAACTATCCCTTAATTTAAACTAAAATAAAACTATCAAAAATAGGGTTATAACCTTTCAAATAAAAATAAATGATAAATAGAAAAGTTATTAATATTATATTAATTAATTTTTTAAATATAATTATATTTTAAAACATCTCAAAAAAATAAATAAATAAATAACAGTATAGGACAGAGAGTACTCTACCAATACCTTATGCCACAAGTTTGTTGACCTCTTAAAACCTGTACAAAAAATAATGTTATCAAATGGATGTAACTTGCCATTCTTGAAAAATATGTTAAAATTCCTTATACTTGTAACCACTTGTGTAGTGGATTCTCGAGAGTGGTGACCTTAAATTCACTCCGGTGAAGTTGTGCCTCGGTGGTTTTCCCTATTTGTAAACAAATCACCTGTGTTATATTTAATTTCCTCTGCAGTTAGTTATTTAGTGATTTGTTTGTGCTACCACGCTATTGCATGTAATTTGACTAATTAATTAACTTGAGTAATTAATTAATTTGCAGGGTGTCAATTCATTTTAACCCAACAATTATTATCTGGAAAAGTTAATGGTTTGTTTAACACACCATAAAAAACACATTCTCAGTATTTTCTTGATCTAGAGGAAATGCATTATTAGAAAAGTTGTTCTTGAACTTCTATACAATCGCTACTGTCTAATCCTACTTCCTAAGGGGTTTTTGGATTGAGAACCGATTCGCACCAAATTTTACTTTAGGTTGCACGAATTAACCTTTTACGCACAATGCTTTCGTGTCGTGTGATTCTATAACACTGAGAGATTATTCCTAATCTTATCTTTATTTCTGTTTTAATTACTGCTTGTTTTGACCAAAAGTGTGTTTATTCACAAAAATATTTCCATCGCCTACTTGGCGACATGGCTTCTACACAAAATGATTTTCATTGTTCTTAGTTTTTGTTCACCCTTGATTAACCTAAATTGGCCTCTTTTCCCTTTACTTTCAAAACCCGATTCCTCAAAATTTAGCTACAAAGAACCTTACCTCCATTGAGATTCAAAACAATTACCAGAAAAGTAACTAGTTGGAAACCAAGAAGCAATGTAAATGCAACAAGAGAGGTCTCAAGTTTGAAGGTCAAGCATGTGTTCAAGAAACTGAATGGGTATGGCACAAAAGTGTGTGATCCTAGCTTTTTTTCATAGTTGTGTATGTTAATGTATTGGCTACTTTGGAAAAAATACACAAGATGATGGTTTTGTTTTGTACTTTGTGAAAGCTGCGATCCTGTGGATTAGCTTTTTTTTTTTTTTTTTTTTTTTTTTTTTAAAACTTTAAAATTTGTTTGTTACTTTTCAAAACTCAATTTAAAAAACAGGACGATTTTTTTAGGGCCCACAAAGAAAGATATGTGGATGGGATTTAAATGTGACATTTTGGGCGTCGCCCACATGCACTTATGCTGACCCAACTTTGGCAGCTCAGGCTGGGCCTGGTTTCATGATCATGATAGATTAACAAACAAGTGTATAATGTCATATCTCCATCTCTATTTCTTCTATATATATATAAAAAGTGCGAAGCTACAGTGTTTTTAATTTGTTCAATTGACACTGTACTAGCTACAATAGCTATATATATATAAATATATATATATATATATTTTAAGTCATCGATTTGCCTTTTTTTTAATATTTATATGAGTTGGCATATATATTATTGTACCGACACAACAATTCTTAAAAAGTGCAAACGTGCGTAGCTACAGTGTTTTTGGTTAGTTCAATTGACACTGTAATTACAGTAGATATAGTGTTTTTTTTTTTCCAATTATTGAGTTGTTAATTTCTTATCGGTCGAATTAAAATAATAAAATATGAAACTGTGACCAACTATGACTGAAAAAAAATGTTTTGCGAAAATGTTGTAACACTTGTTGTGTGAATGTGTAAAAGTTACAGTACTTTTTAGTTTGCTTAATCAAGGTTTTAAAAACCGGGCCAGACCGATTGAACCCGAAACCGGAGGCCAATTTGATCCGAAAAAAATGGCTAAAATCAAGGTAAAACCAGAAAATATCGGTCAAAAACTAGTAAAAATCAAGAACTGGAGGCAAATCCAGTTTTGCCTCCGGTTTGGTTTTTAAAACATTGTGCTCAATATGTACTGTTCATCACTTTTTTTTTTCTTTTTTTCTTTTTTCCAGTCATCGGTTTGTGCTCTTTTTAAAAATATATATTTATATGAGTTGGCATATATATTGTTATACTAATACAATAAATTTCACAATATTTTTACAATTATTGAGATGTCAATTTCTTATAGGTCGAAATAAAATAATAAAATATAAGACTGTGACCAACCGTAACTGAAAATAAATGTTTTGTAAAAATGTTGTAACACTTGTTGTTATCATAATATTTTCACTATTGTTGAGATTTTAGTTTTTTATAGATCAAATAAAAAAAAATATTAAGTCCACAACATTTTCACATTAATTTCAGAACAAATCATAGGTAAGGTACTATTGATGGATAAAAAAGTGATATCAGTCGTGAGTCCATTTTAAAATCAGTAACAACTTGCCATCTAGAATTTGTTATGAAAATATTATGGAGATAACATTTCTATAAAATAAATAATAATATATCAAACCGAAACTTACCACAGCTAAAAACAAAGGTATTATGAAAATATTGTGACCTTTTGTTGTGTTCCTAGAGTTCTTTTTTGGTTTAGTCAAATTTGAAGAGCAAAAATTCATTGTTTTACCTACAAATTTTTTTTTTTTTTTTTTCTGTTGTTGTTGTTGTTTTTTTTTTTTTTTTTTGTAGTTTCTTTTAATGCATAGTTTAAAGTGGTTGTCCCAATTAAAAACCAATAGTAATTTACCACTTAGGATTTGTTGTGAAAAATTTGTAGATGTAACATTACTTTAAAATAAAATTATAGAAGATCATACCAGGGCCCACCATATCTAAAATAAAGGTATTGAGAAAATATCGTGACATTTATTGTGTTTTTGGTTTTTTTTTTTTTTAGCCAATTTGTTGAGCCAAAATTCATAGTTTTATGGACAGTGTCTTGGGCTGACTTTTTTTCTTCTTTGAACACATTGGTTAAAGTAAAAAACACATCGTTTTACTAACAAAAAAGAATTATGAAAAAAAATATTTTCCCCCTTTATGTTTGAGGTAGTTTCATCCCCCAACTTTAAAGTTGAATAATTTCCTCTTTTATATTTTGTAGACAAGTATATAATCCCTGTTATTACTCTCTTAGTTGAACTTTAACAAAATCATATGATTCCTAGAATATTTCATTGTGCAATATCTAAAATGACACACAAAATTTTAATGTCCAAAAATTTTCTTCGTGTATTTTAAGTTTTTTGTTAGAAAGTAAACATGGTGATGTGTGGTATTCTATTAGTTACCTAAAGAAGACTAACTTATTAGTGGTTTAAATATTCTAGATTTATACTTTTATAAAATAGAAACTTCAATGACATATGTTTTTTGTTATTTTATTCTTTTTTTAATTGTTTTCTTTCTTAAAAAGGTGTCATTAAACATTAAGTAAACTAAGCATCGTAATTAGGCTCATAAAATAAAATTATAAAGAAGGAAGTATGAATAACAAAATATTCATTGCAAATGGTTGTGGGTATTTAATTTGATGAAGAGTTTCAATTTTAGCACATGTCATCATTTATTATGAAATTTTAAATATTGTGGCAATGTTTTATCAAACCTTAGTCGTTTATTGTTGGAATATGATGACATTTATTATCATTATTAGTAGAATTCTTTTGTGAGTAGATATATACTATCTTTAGTAAATAGGATCTATGAAATGAAAAAGTATTTTATTTCAAATGATACCATGTCATCCGTATCAAAATCTGATAAACGAGAGACGTGTGTGCAAACAATAACTATCCACTAACATATGTCTTTCAATTATTAGTGGGTCAGTTATTTTTTGCTGACATGTCTCAGACTTATTGGGTTTTGGTACCATTGACATAGTATAATTTTTTTTTTTTTTTTATAGAATGGACATGGTATCATTTGATACCAAATACCTTCTCTTAAGAAATTATCACACTAAATAGATAGTCATATGTTAAATGACTATTTTAAATTTAAATACATGATTTGATACTACTTCAAAAACAATTCGATCTTAAATTTTCTCACTTAAGGTGATAGGCCAAAAACGTATTGACCCCTCGTGATAAATTAATTGATTAATTAGCCAAGTTTATTAATTAATCAAATTAACATGCAAACACGTGGTAGCACAAACAAATTACCAATAAACTAAAGTGCAGCAGAAAATAAATTAATACAGTGATTTGTTTACGAATGAGGAAAACCAACACGGCAAAAACCCCACCAAATGATTTTAAGGTCACCACTCCCGAGAATCCACTATTATAAAAAAAAAACAGTTACAAATAAAGGAATCCCGGTACTTTATACCAACCTACAGTTGAACCCTTACCCCAATACCCAATTAGACTTGTTCTGTTGTGACAATCTCTCCTCGTATTGCACGGCTCCCAATACGTGACTAACTAATTCCCAAATCCCATTTTGCGACTTCAATCACCAACTAGAGAAAGATTGTTGGCTGCAAAGTTCTTCAGTTCATCAAACGATGAAGATCAAGAAGTTCCTTGGTTACTAAACCCTACAGTGTACAAACACAGCAGCTTCTTCACAAGAAAGATGAACTAGGGCAAACTAGGTCTCCGGTTACAATTTGCTCTTGTACAATTATGCTATTGGCTGTGTGTCACCTCATACGGCCCTTAAAATAATCATTATATATGTTTAGGGTTGTGAGAAAAGAAAGCCCAAACATATAATCACGGATTGGATGAAAAATAGACTCGAAAATCTAAGTTTCATAAATCTCGACAAATACCCTATCTGTCAAGCTGCTGTCGAGCCACAGGCTAGAACAGCTCTTCAAGTCTCGATAGATGTTAGCTGTCGAGTTTTAATGAATAGCACTTTTCACACTTGAATCTTGGATAGACTTGCATGACTTCAATACTTGGACTTGAAACAAGGTTCCTTGAAGTATTAAACACATCATAAATCTACCCAATTACAAGTAAAGTGTGTTTTGTCAAAAGATTAACCAATTACATAAAATGTTGACATATGTTCCTAACATCAAGTCACATATATCCTAACATAAGGGGTAGCACATGTAACCCTTACTAGTGTGTGTGTGTGTGTATAAAGCCAATAGGCTCATGAACAGTGTTTTTGGTTTAGTGTGTTGTCTTTTTTCCTTTTTTTTTTTCTTCAAGTTCCCCAATTTGGTTCAAGCTTCTTTTTTTTTTTTTTTTTTTGGATCTTTATATGTTTACTTTGTACTTGTAATGTAAGCTTACATTGTATACACACAAAAAGTGCAAATATTATAAACAATTGCAAAAAAAAAAAAAAAAAAAAATTGTTTTGCAATGTGTACAACATTTACCAATTTTTATGTTTACAATATAAATTTACATTGTAAGTACAATGTATATTTCTATATATAAAAAAAGTGGATGGGAAAAGCTATGGTAACATCGCTATAGTAGTTTTGGTTTGTTTAATTTTCACTATTTTGCTGGCTATATATATATATATATATATATATATATATATATATATATATATATATATGTACAAATCGCACTATTTCACGTTATAATAAAATATTAACACAAAACATTGATGCAATATTTCACAATTGTTGAGGTATTAATTCATTATAGGTCAAAATAAAATAATAAAATATCATACTAGAACCAACCACAACTAAAAATAAAGGTATTACGAAGAAAGAAGTGCTACATGCATAATATTTTTCACAACACTTTCATAACAAATCATAAGTGGTAAATTGTTATTAGTTCCAATTTAAACTTACCAATGAAACTACTTTTTTTCCCACAAAAAACAATCTATAACAACCTACTACTTATGATTTGTTGTGAAAATGTCATGGACATAGCATTTTTTTGTGTTAAAATGTTAAAACATCTTGTTGTCGTCACAATATTTTCAAAATTTCTAAGTTGTCAATTCTTTACAAGTCAAAATAAAATATAACAATATTATTAAGCTATTATGAAAATTTTGTGCCCTTCTGTTGTATTTTAGAAATTGTTGTTGGTTTAATCAGTTTTGTTGAGCTAAAATTCACTATTTCATATACAATTTTCTTGGGTTGACTTTTTGTTTTTGTTTTTTTTTTCTTTGCCCACCATTTTAATTAAAAATGCATAGTTTTACACACAAAAACAAAAACTTAGGGAAAATTTTTTTTCATCCTTTATGTTTGGGGCAGTTTACAGTTCTTCCTTAAATTTTAAAATCAAGCAATTTTCCCTTAATATTTTGGAAAAGAACAAATATGTTATATTGTTATTCTCTCAGTTAAACCCTAATGAAAACTTATGATTCTTAAAATATTTTATTGTGTAATGTCTAAATTACTCCCGCTAAATTTTAACATCCCAAAATTTATTTTTAATGTATTTTGAGTTTTAGATGATAGAAATTCTTGGAAAGTTGGAATGATAATATAAGGTGTTTTATTTGTTATCTAAAGAACGTTGATTTTCTAGGTTTAAATTTTCAAAACTTATAATTTATCTAATGAAAAATTCGATGACACATGTCTTTTTTATTATTATTATTTTTTTAATTTTCTTAGCAAAACTCAATTGTTTATTGTTGGAAGATGATAATATTCGTTATTCTTCTTAGAAGCTTTTAGTGAGTGGATATATTGCCTTTAGCAAGTAGGTACTAAAAAAAACTATTATAGTAAAATAGATATTTATATGTTAAATAGCTACCCTAGTTGATCAAAATTCTTATACGAATGAGATTAACTTTTTACAAAATAATTATCAAAATTATTAAAATTAATATCTCTTTTGATTAATGTATATCTTTATGTACTTTAAAAATCAAATGATTTATATATTTGTTTTGTGATACAAATAAAATCTAGAATTGACCTTAATCACTACTCTAACTAGTAACATAAAATGAGGGTGACAATGCATGTAGCAACTAGCAAGAGTATCTTATTTTAATATTATTACGTTCTTTTAGGTTACAATGACAATTGTCCAAAATTTTAATTGATATCACCTAGTTCTTTTAATTAGATGTCCAGAGTTCAGACTTCAAAACCTTTTTCTCCTATTGTAACTATTGAATTATTAAAAAATAAGGTTATAATAACAATTTTAAGCCAAAGATTCTAGGGATACCTTAATGGTTTCAACATCTCTAATTATAATATGAGATTCTTATCCCTATTAGTCTAAAATTTTACTAAGATTTACTTGTAAAATATATTTATGATTATTATAATGTGAATAATGCATATTAGGAGTAGCATCTTCTATAATTTTTAGGTAATTTTCTCATAATTTTTTAAAATTTTATTTATTATTCAATTAAAAATTTATAAACAATTTAGATAGACGTAGTGTAAGATTAGAACACCTAATTTTTTCCTTGAATTTGAATGTCAGATAACAGAACATATATGGGAGACAGCAAAAACAAAAAGACTACATTTTTTTAAAGAAGCATTTAAATTATTGTTTTTCACTTTATTGTGTCTTGTATAAGAATGTAAAGAAAAGAAGTTTCTAGAGAATGAAAGAGAACTTCTCAATTGATTCAATTTAGTAACATCCAGTAAGTGTTAATTTACAAGCTTAGTCAATATATATATATATATATATATATGTACAAACAGAGAAGCAAAAAAAGCGCCAAAACTAACTACTCTAACAACCATCCTAAAAGCATAACTGCCACTATGACCACACCAATAAGCACATGACAGCTGGAGCTTCTAACTGACTTGCTTTCTATCTTTCACACGTGTTGAACCATCAGACTTGTAGCATGTCGTTTTCTTCTTCTATTTATAGTCTTTATTTTCGTTTAAGCATTTTTGCCATTTAGTACTTGCATCAGTTTCAACACTCCCCCTCAAGTCATGAACCTTAAATTTTGTGACTTGAACTGAGGAAGTTGACTTCATTTGCCTTGGAGCAAAAATATCTTTTAGTCCTAACTTATTTGATAATCTTGCAAAAGATGAAAAACCTAATGCCTTGGTGAATATATCTGCCACCTATGAATTTGTTGCAATGTGGAAAGTTTTAATCATGCCTTCCATGATCTTCCCACCAAGTGACAATCTACCTCAATATGTTTTTTCCTCTTATGGAAGACTAGATTAGCAGCTATGTACAATGTTGTTTGATTGTCAGAGAATAACATAGCTGGCCTAGGATGATTAATCTTCAAATCCTTAAGCAATTGCAAAACCCAAGTAATTTCACAAGCTACACTAGTCATTGCCCTATACTCTGCCTCAGCTGAGGATCTTGAGACCACCCCTTGCTTCTTTGATCTCCAAGAAATCAAAGAATCACCTAAGTATACTGCATAACCAGTTAGTGATCTTCTGGTATTAGGGCATCTTGCCCAATCTGCATCACAGAAAGATTTGATATGCAAATCTGAATTGCTTGGAAAGAAAATCCCTTTCCCTAGTGAACCTTTTATTAACTGACGTACCCTATTGGCTGCAAGCAAGTGAGGTTCCCTTGGCTGTGACACAAATTGACTCAACCTATGAACAACATAGGTGATGCCAAGTCTTGTCAAGGTCAAATACAATAATCTTCCAATCAGCCTTCTATATTATGCAAGGTTTGCAAGAGGTTTACCTTCATACTTAGATAACCTCAAATTTTGCACCTTAAAAAACTTGACTAGTTTAGAACCAATAAACCCTGTGTCTTTCAGAATTTCTAAGGCATATTTCCTTTGGTTTAAGCTGATTCCTACATCAATTCTAGTCACTTCAAGTCCCAAGAAATACCTTAAAGATCCAAGATCTTTCAAGCCAAACTTAGCATCAAGTAACTTCTTCAAATTATCAACACAAATTGGATTGTTCCCGGTAAGCAAGATGTCATCCACATACACTAAAAGCATTGTAAAAGAGGAACCTTGGGTGTGAGTGAACAAGGAATAATCTGATTTTGACTGAATGAATCCCATCTGTAGAATTGTAGTGGAAAACTTCTTAAACCATTGCCTAGAGGCCTGCTTAAGACTATAAAGGCTTTTATTCAACTTGCAAACCAGATTCTCCCCTGTGAAAGCCAGGTGGAAGACACATGTAAACATCCTCAAGCAAATCTCCATGGAGAAATGCATTGTTAACATCCAACTAATACAAGTACCACCCTTACACAACAGCTAAAGAAAGAACAATTCTGACTGAAACAGATTTAGCAACAGGTGAAAAGGTCTTAGAATAATCCAAGCCATGCTTTTGAGTAAAACCCTTGGCAACCAGACAAGCCTTATACCTCTCAATGGTGCCATCTGCATGATACTTTATCCTATACACCCACTAGCAACCTATAGGTGACTTGCCTGGAGGTAATTGTGTCAATGTCCAAGTATTATTAAGTTCAAACGCATTAATTTCCTTGGCCGTGGCATCCTTCCATCTAGAGAATTGAATTGCTTGATGAAAGGAAGCAAGTTCTGATGGGGTTGAAGTGGCTACCATAACAAAGGAATGGAAAGTAGGACCAAGATGAAAGTAACTCAAATTCTCTGAAACATCATATGGAAAACCAAGACCAAGTTTGGTACTAGCTGACTTACAGGATTAATCAAGAAGCTAAGTAGGAGGATGATGTATTCTGATAGACCTTCTAAGGACAAGAGGTTCAAGGGTAGAGGGTGAAGACACAAGAGGAGCAGTTGAAGAAGTGAGGTCTGTAGACTTAGTGACACCTAAAGGAGCATCTAAAGATTCTATAGAGGACCGAGTGAGGACTGCTAGAGAAGAATCAACGGAAGTAGTGATCAAAGGAGTGGAAGAAGAAGACTGTCTAGGTACAGAATCAACATCAGAGACAAAAATGGGATTAACAAAAGAATTAGGAACATAATGAGGGAAAACAAAATCATCCAAATAAGAGGCTGAAGGTTGAATAGAAGTAGCATAAGGAAATATATGCTCATAAAAGATGACATCTCTAGAATAGAAAATGGAGTTAGACTCAAGATCTTAAACCTTGTAACCCCTAATGCCATAGGAATAGCCTAAGAACACACATTTTCTGGCCCTAGATGCAAATTTGTGCCTATTATGGGAAGGAGTGGAAGCAAAACATAAGCAACCAAAGCATCTTAAGTGAGCATAAGTAGGTACAAAATTGAAAAGGAGTTCATAAGGACTTTTGTTTCCCAAAGATTTGGAAGGAATCCTATTAAGCAAGTACACTGCTATCAAAATGCAATCACCCCAAAAGCATAAAGGTACCTTGGATTGAAATTTCAAGGCTCTTGCAACATTGAGAATATGTCGATGCTTTCTCTCAACAATTGCATCTTGTTGAGGAGTATCAATACAAGACAATTGATGCAAAATAACATTGGATTAAAAAAAATTCCTTTAAAAGAAATTTAGTACCATTATCACTTCTAATGGTTTGGATTTGACTATTAAATAGAGTTTTAACCATAGTTGCAAATTGAGGAAGTAAAAATTGAGTATCAGATTTATGTTTGAGAAAATAAACCCAAGTGCTTCTTATAAAATCATCCACTATGGTTAAGAAAAATCTGAATCCATCAAGAGTACAAGTAGCAAAAGGACCCCAGGTCACAATGAATTAACTCAAAAGGCTTAGTTGATACATGAATACTAGAAGAAAAAGGAAGCCTTTTCTGTTTGGAATGGTAAAAAATATCACAACAATCTGCTTTATTGGAAGCAACAACATCTATAACATCTTTTAACAAGGAAAACTTGGAATAAGAAGGGTGACCTAGTCTACTATGCCACAATTCTGAAGAAGAATGACTAGCATTGGGAACAAGAGCAGTGTGAGGAGTGGAATCTTGTAGTTAATATAGCCCATTGCATTCTTTACCCAGACTAATCGTGCTCCATTGAGCAAGATCCTAGATAAAACAACAATTCCCAAGAAAAGTAAGGCAACAATAAAGATTCTTGGTAAGCTTGCAGACAAAAATCAAATTGAAACTGAAGGAAGGAACACACAAAACACCAATAAGTGTGAGAGTAGAAGAAATTTGCACTGTGCCTATGTGTGTGACTAACACTTCTTCCCTATTTGACAAAAAGACACAAGATTGAACAATGGAAGTTACAGAAGTAAGTTGAGAGACAAAATGGACCATATGATCAGTAGACCCAATATCTATGATCCAATCATTAGATTTATATGCATGCCTATTAACAACTTGGGCAGAAAAAATGGAATGAGAAAGATTTGGTGGTATCCAATATGGATTACCTGAAAAATTGGAAGAACAAAAAGGTGTAGTGGAACTAGAAGCTGTGAGGGATTGAGCAGAAGCAGCAAGTTCCAGCACTGAAGCAGCCTGGTGGAGAGTTTGAGTACCATTGCCTGATCCAGATGCTGAATAGAGTTTCAAGAAATTGAGTAACTGCTCACATTGTGCCTGAGATATTGGACACTGTGACAAAGAACGCTATGGAGCAAATTGCAAAGAAACACCTCCAAATGGAACACCAAGAGTGTTCTGTGGTGCAGGAACAAAGTCTGATTGAAAGCCAACATTAGGCAGACCACCATTGATCTGATGAGTGTTTGAGGCAACAAGGACATCAAGATTTACAAAATTCCTAGAGACTTGATTTGCCATAGCCTTATTACCCCCTTTTTGGTTTGTACTCTAGAGGGTAACCATGGAGTTTATAGCACTTATCTGCTTTATGACCGGTGAAACCACAATAGGTACAAATAGGCCTCTCTTGGAATGCCCCCCTCCTTTACCACCAATATAATCTTGATTGTGACCTTTATTACTATTGTTCACATACATTACAGTAGCAGCTTCAATAGGATATGCCATGTTAACTCCATGACCTATATTTCTTCTCTTTTCTTCTTGCAAGATTAAAGAACACACTTTGCTAAGGGAAGGAAAATGCTCAATCAACAAGATTTGACCAATAAGGTTTCCATAGCTATCATTTAACCCCATTAAGAAACGAAAAACATGTTCCTTATGTTGAGCATCCAATTGAGAAGACTTAGAACCACAAGTACAAGCACAATTACAAATAGTATAAGGTTGATAATTGGCAAATTCATCCCACAATGTTTGGAACTTGGTGAAATAAGAACTCACCGAGAGTGAACCTTGTGAAAGATGAGAAATCTCCTTCTCAAGCTTAAACAATCTTGGAGTATTACCTTGTGAAAGCCTATCCTTAAGATCAATCCACAAATCCCTTGCATTATTGATGTACATCACACTTGCTTTGAGTTCCATGTTGAGAGAATTAATTAACCATGACAACACTGCGATATTGCAACGACTCCAAGAATTGAACAACAGAGAATTAGGATTTGGGTCTGTGATTGAACCATTAACGAAACCGAATTTGTTTCTAAAACTTAAAGCCAAAAACACTAATCTAGCCCAACTCGTGTAGTTCTCAAGACCAGTCAAAGGCTTAGAGGTGAGAACAAAACCTAGATTTTCATTTGAGGGAAGAAAATATGGATTGCTGGCATACTCGTCTGCCATAGCCGTGCTTGAAGAAGGCACAGACTGTGAAGGGTTTGTGGAAACAAGGATTGATTGTGAGGAGTCAGTCATGGAAGCCATTAAAGAAGCTTCAAGAACGTGAATTCCAAAATCTAGGGATTGAAAAACTGAAAAGGGAAAAACAGAGCTTCGGTAGAAGTAATCTACTTTGATACCATGTAAAGAAAAGAAGTTTCTAGAGAATGAAAGAGTACTTCTCAATTGATTCAATTCTGTAAAATCCAGTAAGTGTTAATTTACAAGCTTAGTCAATATATATATATATATATATATATGTGTGTGTGTGTGTGTGTGTGTGTGTGTGTGTACAAACAGAGAAGCAAAAAAAGCACTAAAACTAACTACTCTAACAACCATCTTAACAGCATAAATGCCACAATGACTACACCAATAAGCACATGACAACTGGAGCTTATAACTGACTTGCTTTCTTTCTTTCATACGTGTTGAACCATCAGACTTGTAGTGTGTCTTTTTCTTCTTCTGTTTATGGTCTTGATTGTTGTTCAAGCCTTTTTGCCGTTTAATACTTGCATTAGTCTCAACAAAGAAGTTTATAACCTAGTGATGAAAACAAGAATTTGTCTTGAGGACCAAAATATGAACCAAATATTTTTTGATCATTCAATAATATAAAATATATTAAAATTTAAAACTAAACTACTACATAAAAAACAAAATTAATATCTATTATATAATATCTGAATATAAACAAAATAAAAATACGACATAACTGTTGTTTAATATATTTCAACATAATCATTTATAATTTTATACATTAGTAAAAATATTTCAAAATGCTAGTGAGGTCATGGTCCTTCCTCGTCTATACATAGTTTTGTCCCTTTACTACCAGTGGTGGAGCCAGAAACTTTTTCTGGGGGAACTAAATATAACAAAATTCTTAAGTACAAATAAATAATTTATTCTTAAGAAAGTACATTAATTGATCAATTAAATTTGACCTAACAAAGTTGTTTCATACATTCTTTTATGGTATTGCAATTTTTTATAATTGATTTTGAGCTTAATTTTTCAAATAGTCTATTATTAACAAGTACATATTGTTGATACCGTATTTTTTCCGCCCTTGATTTGCATGCCGGACCCCAAAAAATCCAAAAAAATTATTTTCTCTCCATGGGGCTGCGAGAACATCCAGAATGATGTGGCGCAACCCGTTTGGACACCGAAGTACTCAGAATGCCTTTTTCAGCCAAAATGCCCCTGGTCAACCCTAGGTTTAACCAAAGGTCAAACAAGGTCCAAAACCCTCACAAAACAATATTTTTCATGGTTTTACATCAAACCTAAGCTTCTCAAAGATTTTAAACAACTTTGACCAAGTTTGACCCGAAGTCGATCTCGGGTTGGCCTAAAAACCCTAATTTTGATCAAGCAGTCAGGACGGGTCAAAACCAATGTCATTGTGAAGATTATCAAATTCTCATTCCAACGACTATTCATGGGTCGAAATCGAAGTTAGAACAGTCGAGATATTACGAAAAGCAGGGTAACGCCCCGATCGATGCACCGCTAACTTCCGAGAGCCATAACTTTTGATCTGACCATTCGATTTTCAGGATCCATACCTTTTCAGAAATAGGAAGTCAAGATCTTTCCAGGGGTGTCAAGATAAACTCGTTTCCTTAGGGCTGCAACCTCAAAAAACATGCTCAAGGCTATAAATAGCCCTAGGCGCCCCCCTAGAGGAGGAGTTTTTTCTAATTTTTGGCTCTCTGCCTAGTGCTTTTCTACACGTTTTCTCTCTTCCAAACACCAAAAAAAACTCAAAAAGACACATCAAATCTTCTTGATTCTTGCGTCGTCACCAACAATACAAGGTAGTGTTCTTGTATGCAATCTTTTTCTCCTTGGTTCTACATCTTGGATTTGGGGTTTAAGGGTGTGGATGTAGCTTTTTAGCTATTATCCACACCCCTAATCTTCTAAATCTTTTTCCTAGCATGTTCTTGCTCTTTTTTCCATAATAATATGTTTTATTGCTTTATTTGACATGTTTCTTGTTTTATCTTGTTTCTAGCATGTTTTTAGCTTAGATCCATGTTCTTTAATGCTTGCTCACATGACATTCGTCCTGATCTACATGCTTTATGCTTTATGCTATATGCTTGTGCCTAGATCTATCTTTTCCATGTATTGTTTGGCTAGATCCATGTTCTTTTTATGCTTGTTCACATGCTAGTTGTCTTGATCTACATGTTTATGCTTTATGCCATGTTTTCCCATTCTTTGTTCATCTTTTTGTTTTATGTTGATGTTAGGGTTACGTGCTTACATGTTTGTATAATGTTTTGGCTATGCCTTGCTTGGGTCTATATGTGTTTATGCCTATTTTGCCATGCTATAGGGTTAGATCCTTGGCTTCACATGCTTACGCTTGGATTCACTTTCTTCCATGTTTATATGCTAGGATCTACATGTTTACATGCATGTTTCTATGCCTATATGTCTCGATCTATGCTTTCACATGCTTGTGTGCTTAGATCTATGATCTCTACACGCTTTAGGCTTTCTTCCATGTGTTCATGCGCTCCATGCCATGTTTGTGTGCCTAGACCTAGGCCATGCTTGTCATGCCATGTGCTATTGTAGCCCTTTTGTCGCTTTGTCTTTCTTTCTTGCGTTTTGGCCTATTGGTCCGGATTCGATCTTGACCCCATGGTCTTGGTCCTCATTCGTGCACCTTGGCCCATATCAAAGGGTTTGGATCATCCTTTTTGCATGTCTATGCTCTCTTTCTTTTATGCTTTATGCTTGTGTTAGCCTCTCTAGTTCCAGGCTTTACCACGCTTGACACCCTTAGCGGGTTTTTGGTTGTGTGGCTACGTCCGACGCCCATGAGGCCTTGTTTGGATGTAACCTCTCAAGATGCGTCTCTGGACACCGGGTTGCTTTGTGCATACCTTTCCCCTTTACCACTCCGTGCGATGATATACTTGCCATGCTTGTTTGCACCACTTGTTGGCTTTCTTTGCATCTTTACATGCTTGCTTACATGGCCATGCATGAATCTTGCTTGCTAGTGTGTCGTCCATACATCAACACAAAGAAGCTATGGACATTCAATCCAAACCTACATTTGTCCCTCGCAGTCACCACCTTTTGTTTGCCTTTTGCTTGTTTGCTTTCTTATCCACTTGCTTTCTCATTTGTCTGCTTATCTTTGCTCGTCATGTCTCCCATCACATGTTATGCTTACTATGTCTATCATGCTTATCTCTTTGCGCCTCTCTTGTATGCTCGTTGCATCTTTCCCTTCCATTGTCTGTCTGCTAGTTTCTTGTCTTTGCCTTTGCATGTACGCACATAGAGCAAGGACACTTGGCGCTAGGGCACGGCCTCCCATGCACAAGCAAAAAGGGCGCGGAGTCAAGCATGTAGATTTGAGCCAAGCGGCTATGTTCAGTAGGTTTAGGAGCCTAGTTCATCCCCTTTGGTCATGTACTCTTTTAAAGCCCCTTTCCTTCCTCCTCCTTTTCTCTCTTAGACAGTTTGTATTAGGTATATCATGTCGTGTACCATTCATCCTCATCTCTAGAGTACGGTGACTTCTGTTTATTTTCCTGCACTTATATTTTGGGCCATGCTCTAGGGATGTAGGCATTTACTTTCCTGCTCTGTGTGCTTGCATTGTGCATGATGTATGTATATATATACCTACTCGCCTTTTCCAGTGTGATTGTCACAATTCCGGTGTGATTGTCACAATCCATGTCACCTAAGGCAAGCAATGCCTAATTTCCACAGCGAAAGCAAGGTGACATGTCACCGAGTTTTCAACGTGGAAAACTGGTATTTTGCCCTAATGCCTTAGGCAAGCATAGATTGGGACCATACCCATTCAAAAGCCAAACCTCAAAACCCCATGCATGCAAAGCCCCGAAAACCAATGCCGAAATCATGTTTTTACTGCCAATTTTAGAAAATTAAGGTTTTATCAAAGCAAAGGACTGTCCTTGAACAGGCGTTGTGGGGTGCGTAACACCTTCCCCACGCGTAACCAAACTTTCGGACCTAAGAATCAAGATTTTTTGCCATCCGCAGTAGATTAGGAAAAATGCCATTTTTCTTAACCTAGGATTGGTAATAAAATCAACTAGAAACAGGTGACCAATCACACCTTAGAAAAACTTAATGATTAGTGGGAACTTCACTCACCTTTGGTAATCCCTTAAAATTTGGCCCAAATTCCTGCCATAATGCCAAAGGTAGACCTACATTCCTCCACCGAGAGAGAGAGAGAGAGCACCCGAAGCTCCACGCAAACACACACAACCATTATCGAGAGGGACCCTCCAATGGGGCCTCGCGCACATGGGAGCGTCGCCACAACAAATGGTCGGATGAAGGCACGGCAACGGCGATTTTTTCGCTACCGATCGAGGCCGGGCGTCGACACATACATATAAGAAAGAAGCATCACTTTTATATCTACAGTTCCACACTATTAATTTAGCCTAAACAAAATAAAAATAAAAATCAACACAATTAAATCCATAACTCACATAGCACTATCAGCACAAATCCAAACGTATATAATAGATTTAAACTTAAAATATTACATGGCATAAATCCACAAGCCACTCACAGTGTAGCACAAATCCAAACCTTTCGTTTAGCACATATCACAATGCAACACAAATCACAATGCACACAAATGAAAAACCATTAACACTACTATTGCAAACTTAAACTGGTAAAGTTGTAGAGTACAACAAATAGAGAGATATACGTATGTGAGTGGCCTTGTTCCGTTGATCGTGGTTGTGGCTGTGGCTACTGCTACTTGAGGCACAGAGGCAATGTGGCTAGCTACTGCTACTCGAGGCACGGAGGCAACGTGGCTACTAGCGGCGCGATTGGGGCCAATGTGCACAGCAACCATGAAAGACATTTGAGTTTTTACTTTTCCTTTTCCTTTCCTTTTTCATTTTTTCTTTTATACTGGGTATTACTATTAGGGATTTGTAAATGAAGAGTTTTTTTTTTTTTGGTTACTAGAGCAACCACATCAGCCCGTCTATAATCTTCTAAAATAGAAAAAAGTACCAATTTTACACATTCTAACCCAAAAAACACTCACATCAGTCTTTGCAAAAATGTGCAAATATACACCATGGCCATGTAAATGAACAATAACCGTGCATATATGCACGGTCACTGTTCACCGTGTAAATGACTTTTTTTTTTTTTTTTTCCTCTCTCCTTTCTCTACCTTTGACTCACCTCACTCTCTTTTTCTCATTTCCTTTCTCACCTCACTCTCACCGATCAACTCTCTCTCATTTCATCAGACTCTCTCAGATCAACTCTCACCGATCAACTCTCTCTCATTTCATCAGACTCTCTCAGATCATCTCTCTCGCCAACCCAAGTCCCATCGCCGATCTGTTGGTTGCTGGGTTTTTTTTTTCTAGGTTTTTCCCCCATCGCCGATCTGTTAGTTGCTGGGTTTTTTCCCATCGCTGATCTGTTGGTTACTGGTTATTTTTCTGTTGTGGTAGGCTATTTCTGTTGGGTTGTTCTTTGGGTTGTGTGGGTTCCAATTGGTTGCTGGTGTCGATCTTGTTGCACAGTGGGTTCTGATTGGTTGCTGGTGTCGATCTTGTGCGGGTTCCGATTGTTCTGATGGTGGCTGTGTGGTTGTTTGGGTTGTGTTGGGTCTGCAAGAGATGATCGTGTGTGGGTTGTGTTGAATCTGTGAGAGAGATGACATTGTTAAAGAAATTAATGTTTTATTTGAATAAATGTGTATAATAGACAAATTGATGTAAGTGTTTTGTAAAAATAAGTGTGTAAAATAGAAAAAGTAGATTTTAGATGTGCAAAATGGGAAAAAAAAAATTCCACATACTGATGTGGATGCTCTTAGGTCCGTGTTATTTTGCGTTCTTTTTTGGGTATGTTGTTTTTAGGGTGTGTTTGGATACCGCTTATTTTGCTGAAATTGAAAAATTATTACTAAAAATACTGTAAATAAAGGTAAAAGTTAGTTGAAATAGTACAGTGAGGGCCATGAATAATGCCAAAAAGTGCAATGGAGCCCATAAATAGTAGAAAAAATAAGCTGAATAATGAAATAATTTTAATTTTTAATCCTAACCCAAACGCACACTTATACTAATTGTGGACTGGTTCAAAAGTTGTAGGGATCAATTATAAAAAATTTAAGGTCTATTTTTTTTTTTCCTTTTGTGATAAAACTTGAGATGTTCAAATTCTAAAATTCAGGGGGGCCAGTCAGGATATTTTTCATTTGAATTGTGAATTTATCTTATTTCTAATGGAAAATTATGAAAGTTAGGGGCGGCCATGGTCCCCCCCCCCCATCTCCGCCTTACTGCATTAACCTATGGAAGATCTTAAATTGTCACAAATTTCATCAATATAGGTAAAAATAAATAGCTCTTATTAAAAAAAAGAAAAAGAAAAGAAAAGACAGTTAAATGATCATTTTTCACTTTGTTATATCTTCTATAAGAAGCACTAATCTATTGAAGAACTTAATTTAATCATTATAGGTAAAAGTAGGATAAGTTTCTATCAAGATTGATACGATACTATCCTATCATAGTTTCACCTTTTTTCTTATGTTAGAAAGTGAAGAATCACTTTAATCCAAATAATTATTAATATTGAATTCCACAATTCTATTTTTTATGGATGCTTGTATAACTTTATATAAAATGAAGTGAGGCCATGCACAAAGCACGATTCTCTTCTATAGAATTTTTTTTTTTTTTTTTTGTTAAAATAAAATACATAGATCTAAAGCAAACTTGGATAGCTTTTCAAAAAGTTGCAAAAGAGTAGTCTGAAATTGAGAAAATTAAGATGGGCTACGGCCGGTTTGGGCAAATTAGTTTTTAGATATAGATAATGGACATTGCACATGGGTTGTTAGTTGTTACAGGACTTCAAACAAGTGAGTTAATGTAGGTTTTAGTTAACTCAACTAATAAAGTTTATTATTTCAGATAAGATATATGAAGTTTGATTCATGCATACAAAAAAAAAAAAAAGAATTTGTGTATTGATTTAATAATAAAAAACAATTGTTAAGAACAAACATAATAAATTGAAACTATCTATCAATATTAAAAAAAGAAGCCACCCAACACACCATAAATTCTAATATGGAGTATTGCAAGAGTCAGCAGGGCACAGCAAGCACGGAGATAGAAAAGCTGGCATATATATCTGTATCCACTATTGATAAGAGACTTTTTAATTTTCTGTCTAATTGAGAGAGTTGGGAGTGTAAAATCTCAAAGAGCTAGCTTCTGTAGTTATATGCAACGTACAGAGATGTGAGACCATTGACTCAAGAGGAAACTAGGTAGCAAATGATCAGAGAGTTCTGAATCTTTGTGGGTTGTTACCTCTGGCACTGGCAGCACAATGCACATGCAATGGTTATGCTATGCTGACATGAGCTTTGATGTACACATGCTCAATTCTTTTTACATTAATAAATTCTTTCTACTTTTAATATATAGAAGGTGACAAGTTCTTCCCAAAAATGATCTTGTAAATATATAAATTGACATTTGTATACAATATATTTATGATTTTTTTAATAAAAATTTAATTATGAGTTATGATTGAGTCTATTAGTAAATTTTAACTTGTATTTAGATATGCATGTTTATGTATGTATGTGATTTGAATTTGTCTTGACAAATATATGTATATATCATAGTTTGGCCTTTCAAACAAAAATTATTAGCTTTATTTATATCTATATTCAATAAGTGTAGATATAAACACACAAGAGCTAAAGTAACATAAGTCTTCATAAAAGTAATGTTAACAATGGGTTCATGTGAAAATGATGTTATTTCAATTACAACTTATTAACACCAATAATGACTTGAGTTAAGAAAAAAAAAAAAAAAAAAAAAAAACTAAAGAGGAACCCTATAACTTGACTTGACTTGAGTTATCCAATTGATATTTTAATGCTTGAGTTCATATTACATGACAGCTCAAATTACTCCATTTTGTACTATTAAATTCAATTAACTTAATAAATCTGGACTTACTGAATTTTATCTTCTATAATAGGATTTATTTGTTTGTTTGTTTTTATTTTATTTTATTTATTTATTTCTGAATTTGATAGTTGAAGAATGGGAGGGTGAATTTTTTTTATTTTTTGGCAAAATAATTTCAACTTATAATATACTCCTGATAAGTGTTATTTATCATCAAATCAAGACATTTATTGACAGAAAAAAAAATTACTAATTAAACTAAATAAAACGCAAGAAAAGAAATTGAAACTTGAATATATCCATTGCAAAACTCTGACAATACCTAAATTCTTTTTATTTTTTTTGAAACCGACAATACCTAAATTACTTCAAGAAAAACTATCATAACATGATTTATTGAGGTCAACTTACTGTCAATATTATATCTATATTATATTATGGCCCACAGACAAAATCTTCAGGCCTGCTGTAATTGAATCTCACTTGTAATAAAAAAAATCACACAGATACGATTTCCACACTTTTCATGACATATTTTTAATCATTTTTATCAATTCACACAAACCCTCAAATTCGTAACCAAGAGCTAGTGGATTGGATTTCTGCCTCGGAAACATTTTCCTTTTCTTCTCTCTCTTTTCTTGGGCTGCTTACGTTTAAAAGTAATGTCCTTTTCAAAGTTTTAAAAAACTATAAATAAATAAATAAAATCTTTTCAATAGATAGGGTTGTAATGGAAAATATTTAGAATTTTTGTTAATAAATTGTATCTAAATATTAGGTTTTAATGGCTAGAAAAATCTCTTTTACCCTTAATAATTTTCTACTTATAATTTGTGGTGAAAAATATTGTAGACGTAACATTTTTCTTATTCGAATAAAAGATTTAGAATCAATTCTTATCTTGAAAGAAAAAGAAAATGAAAAAAAAAAAAACTATATTTGTTTGACTTGATGATAAAAAACAATTATAATTAAGGAAGGCTAAAACCCATGGTCACGTGAGTACTTGACTCGACCCAAAAAATTTTCGTGTATTATCCAACCAATTATGGGCAAAACAAAATTAGATTGAAGGCATGTTTGGTATACTGTAATTATTATTACAAGGAACACATTAAGTTGGAATGTAATAAGTATTACTATTCATTAGTTTGGTGACCATTTAGGAATAGAATCCTGAATATGCATCCACAATTTAGTAGAGTATACAAAGAATGTGTAATTAAATCTTTTTTAAGTCAAATTTCTTTAAAAACACTTATTTTAGGGTGTTCAAAATAGAGCTAATAATTAACAACAAAGAAAATTTATTTTCTTTCATTTTGAAGATGTGGCAACTAATGGTTTTTTATGAAATTTTTAAAAAAAGTTATTACATAAGGTGAATGAATAAATATTCAGTACTTATGATAAGAAATAATAATTATTCATAAGGAATAACTATTCATTATAATAAAAATATAACCAAACAACTGAATAGTTATACTATATGAATATTTATTACATTACCGTATTTATTACAGTTTACCAAACGTGTCCTGAGTTTAGATAAAAATCGAAATATTTGGGTCGGGTTTGGCTGTCACCCAAATCCAATCCATTAAAAAAAAAAAAAGTGGTAGCATCTGGAGAAAATTAAAACGTGGCACTCCCACCTCCTTAATAATTTATTAATAAACCCACATAAACATAATATACTAACTACTTACCCCACATCAGCAACTTTCGTTGTCTTCTACATTTTTACATCTCTCTGTCTCTGTCTACTGCAAATTTATTAATCATCATTCATCAATGGCAAAGCTCAAGGGTAATCTAACTTAAAAAAATATGTCTTTACCCATCCCTCTCTTTTGTGTGCAAAGTGCAAACATGCAGTAGGCTTGGATTTCGGTTATTTACTCTCTTTTTTTTTTTTCATTTTTTTGAGAATGAATGATGGTTATTTACTTATATATTAGCTTTGTAAAATCTTTATCTGAGTATCCACGGACAAGAATTTCGGATAGTTACCAGGTACGGCTGTCCTGACCCAAACCCGGCTCATGACCACCTCTAGATTCATATAAAAAGAATATCATAGATTAAAAAGAAAAAAGTTATATTTAATAAATTGGGTAAACTTAGTCAGGGTAAGTTCTTTTTAACCAATGAAATGAAATTCACCAAAACCATGTGTGGATATATAAAGGCAACCCCATTCCATATATTATGTATGCCTGATCTTAGCTCTCTTTACTTCCTTCATTGTAATAAGAAAATACAGCAACCTAAGCAAACAGTGACTCAAAAACAAATATGCAGGAACAAGTAGCAATAATAGTTGGATCAGGCCCCTCTGGGCTTGCCACAGCTGCTTGCCTAAGCCAGCAATCAATCCCATACATAATTCTTGAGAGAGAAGACTGTATTGCCTCTATATGGAAGAAATATTCCTATGATCGTCTTCACCTCCACCTTGCAAAGCAATTTTGTGAACTGCCTCACATGTCATTCCCTGCCTCTTATCCCACCTTTGTGCCCAGAAAGATGTTCATACAGTACTTAGATGACTATGTCTCCCATTTCAACATCAGTCCTATGTTCCAAAGGACTGTGAAGTCTGCTGAGTACAATGAAGTGTCCAAGAGATGGGTTGTTAAGGCTAGGAATGCAAGTTCAGGTGAGGTTGAGAAATATAGTGCAAAGTTTTTAGTGGTGGCCACTGGGGAAACAACCAACCCTTATACCCCAGAGGTTGAAGGATTAAACACTTTCCCTGGTGAGGTTCTTCATTCTACTCGGTATAAGTCAGGGAAGGAGTTCAAAAACAAGAATGTTTTGGTTGTTGGGTCTGGGAATTCTGGAGTGGAAATTGCTCTAGACCTTGCAAATCATGGTGCCAAAACTTCCATTATTTTTCGAAGCCCGGTATGAAATTAACCACATCTAACTTAGATTTGATTTTTCTTACATGGGTCATTGTTATTAGTACAAAATTTAATATATCTATGCATCATGGTTACAATTACTAATTATATATACAGGCTCATTTTCTCTCAAGGGAGATGGTGTACTTGGGCTTAACCATGTTGAAGTATTTTCCTGTTAGCTTGGTGGATCTCTTGATGGTCATGCTTAGCAAACTGGTTTATGGGGACCTGACCAAGTATGGGATAGGAAGGCCTACAGAGGGTCCTTTTTATATGAAGGTTAAGTACGGCAAGTATCCGCTTTTTGATGTTGGTACATATAAAAAGATCAAGTCTGGAGAAATTCAGGTAAGAATTCTGAGTGAGGGAATGGTTCATGTACTTAAAAAAGTAAAATTAATTCTTTAGAATTGTTTGTGGTATCAGAACTAAATTTGATCTACACTAATTAAAACTATTAGTTGGATTAGTTTTTACTTGTTCTGTAAGTACACAGATATGCAATGAGTTCAAGTTGTTAGAGGATTTTCAGTAGATCCAATCTAATGGCATCTTGTCATTGTCTATGAAATTAAATCTTAGGTCAATTCCTCAAAACTCTCATTGTAAGAAAAGAAATAATAGCTTTATATGATAGGTGGTTGAATGAAAAGGATACTACAATTTTTATTGGGGCCAATTGTGTTCTAGTCTAATGGATACCATTCCACAATTACTTTTCTAACTTATTCATGGTGAGCAAAGAATTGACTATAATGATTTTCTTAAGAGCAATACTATATACACAAAAAAATATGATAATATTTTTTTCAATAGTTGAGTTAGGAAGCTTATAGTGATCTAATATTAACATTACTTTTTCTTATTAGCATGTGTCAAATTTTTTGTGTCAATAGAGTATAGATTTTCTCTTTTCTGAAATGGCAAAGTTTAGAAGACCAATGGAAATCTTTTATACAATACACTTTATCTTTTAAGCTCTGTTTGACCTTTTTCATATGCCTTTTTTATTTTTTATTTTTTATTTTTTTTGTGATGAGAAAAACATGCTTGTTTATTTGATTGATCCACATGCTACGCAGGTTTTGCCGGCAGAAATAATTAAAGTTCAAGGCAATGACATACTATTCAAGAATGATAAGTTACGTGCATTTGACACCATTGTTTTTTGTACTGGATTTAAGAGGTCAACAAACTTGTGGCTTAAGGTATTTGATAGAGTACTCTTTACGTTTGCCCTTTATTTTATTTTGAGATTTTTTTTTAAATATAATATTTTTTCTAATTTATCATCTACTTTTATTTGAAAGGTGATATCCTAATTTTTACTTGTTTTATTTCAGTTTTATTTAAAATGTAGTTTTGAAAGCTTACACCTATTTCTTTGAAAGAAAATACATAAACGATATTTCTTAAAATTTGAATTTTCTAAACATCGACAATAACATGTAACTAGAAAATATCCTACCGCAATAGTAGGTGATGAAGTTGTCAAATTTTGTCTAGGAAAAAAATATAATAAAGAATATTTTAGTGAAGGCAATAAATTCTCCAATCTTTTTAAAGTATTGACTTGTATTACACTTTTTGGCCTTTAAAGATTTTAAAATGTTCATTTTGGCCATTCATGTTTGATTAAGTTTTTTGTTTGGCCCTTTATTTTTCAATTTTTTCATTTCTATGAAGAGTAGAATAGAAAATTGAATCAAACATGAAGGACTAAACTAAAAATTGAATTAAACATGAATGGTTAAAATGAAAATTTTGAAATATAAATGGATATGAAAAGAAAATCAAACATGAAGAGTTAAAATGAAAATTTTGAAACATAAATAGTCAAAATAAAAATAACTCCAAACTTTAAAGGTCAAAAGTGTACTTTAATTTATACTATTTATTGTGTTTTTGGTAGGAGGATTGACTACTAAGGACTTAGGAGAATCATCATCAAATGTTTTTGACTGTAACGCAAACATAAACATAAACATAAATTGGGGTTTAATTGGTTTGGGAAATTAGGAGCTAACTCAATTATTTAAGATTTGGTGGATCTATTTTATTGGTAAGGAGGACCATTAGGCAAGTGTGACATGGTCCTTCTGGAGGAGTGAATAATTTCTCATTTGGTAGGGTGTAAAATGTGGTTTAATTTGGTTTATTAGTTTATTTTCCTTGTTAGGTACAACTTTTAAAGTTTCTTTTCCTCCTAGATATATCTAATATCTTATTCAAATTTCACTTATTAACATGAACCTCACAAGAATTCCACTTTTAAAAATAACACTAAAAAATTTAAGCATACTAGAACTATTCTTTTTAAAAAATAGTTCTCAATTAACTATTTTATTGTTATGAGCAGGGGGGTGAGTATCTTTTGAATGAGGATGGACTTCCAAAACCTACTTATCCTAACCATTGGAAGGGAAAGAATGGCTTATACTGTGTTGGACTATCTAGAAGAGGGATATATGGAGCTAGCGCTGATGCCCAAAACATAGCCAATGATATCAAGTCCATTGTGTAATGTCTCAAAGAAGGAGAGAGAGAGAGAGAGAGAGAGAGAGAGAGAGAGAGAGAGAGAGAGAGAGAGAGAGAGAGAGAGTAATAAAAGAGGCTATTTTTGTGATATAATCTTGTTTTATTTGTTGCTTTGGTGAAGCATGAGTATTATGAGAACTAGTCATAGACCAATATAATTATTTTGTAATATAGTATAATGTATAATTTATTCTCTAAAAATAATTGAAAATATTGTTTTCCTTAAAAATTGAACTATTTTTAAAAGTATTATCCATTTCCGTTCTATTATTTTGGGTTTTTTTTTTAATAAATAAATCATGAAATTAATGAAGAATCAAAAACCAAAAACAATGTATATACATATCTATATTCTATATAATGATGGAAGTTTTGGAAAAAAAAAACTTTCTTTCTGTGCTTTCCAAAATAAGGCTGCTGGGCCTCAAATGAGTTTGGGCTCACAATCTATTTGTATAGTGGGCTTTTGGATTTCCTACAATGGGTGGCGCTATGCTCAGCAGGCCCGTTTCCTAAGTCTCCCATCTTTTCCCACAAACACTCCCCCTTTCTTCCTTGGGGATGATTAGAATTACTTTCTCTAGTCTTTTCACTCTGGAATTGGCAACCTCTTCAACTGAATCTTCCCTGCCTATTTATAGCCAAACTTAGTGGAACGGTCATGATTATTCACCTAGTGGGTGGAAGGAATGGTCCAATACTATTACCCATAAGTGGGGGTTCAATTGGGAGTGGGAGGAAAATGGGCATGGCATTGGAACTGGCTCCACCGCTGGATTTGATGCTCGGCAGGGGCGTTCCCTAGGCAATGGAAGGGAGGTCCAATACCGTTTCACCTAAATGGGTGTTTGGTGATGGGAAGGAGAAAATGATACTGGCATTGGGACCAGCCCCGCATGCAAGTTCTGTGCTCGGCAGGGGCACGTCATAGGCTGCTTTGAGCACTCCGAGCTCAAACCCCTCGGACGGCACGTGCGTTACCATGTGTGATCAGTGCAGGGCTCTTATAAGAGTTAGTCTTTATGGGCCTTAGGGCGATTGGGCTTGACGGGGGGTGAGGCCCGTACAATAGCCCTCCCCTCCTTGATTCATGCTCTGCTTCAGGCGATGAATCAAGGATCCCTGGCAAGTCGTAGTGATGGCTTCTCGCGGATGTATACTCTCTGCACACGGCCAGGGCAATCGTCATAGTAGATTTCTCGAAAATGGCGCTGCATCAGGTCGTCACGTCAGTAATTAATACGTGGTAGTTGGCGAAACGCCCGACGGTTCGTGAACCGTGCCCACGCGTGTGGGGGGTTATCCAAGAAAGGGATTTAGGAGGGTTTTTTTTTTCCCGCTCCTAGCTTCATTAAACGTTTCAAGGTCCTATAAATAGCCCATTCTGAACTCCTTTTTCACTTTTCGTGTTTCTCTCGCTCCCAACCCCTCCTTTTCCGAGCATTCTTCTCCTGCGCAAAAACCTCCTCAGTTCTCCACTCCCTAGAGCCCCAAGTAAGTTCTTTCTACCTCTCTTTCCTTTTCGATTCTCTTCCATTTCATATTCTAGGAATGGGGTTTTCTCATCTACTTACCCCTGGGGCTGCCTTGGCTAGTTTTAGAGAGACTTTTGGCGTCCCAGGGGATGTCGACGTTGCGTATTGCAATGTGGGCAACCTCAAACTTCAAAGGGCTGTTGACTCGAACACAGCATTCTTTCCGCTGATGTCGATACTTGAGGGTGGGGTTAGGTTCCCTATAGACCCTCTCGTAATAGGTACCCTAGGGTTTTACGGCCTGTGCCCCAACTAGTATCCCCCTAACTTTTATAGGGTTGTTAGCTGTGTCATCCAGTTAAACCACATGTTCGGGCTGCAGTTGAACCAGCACGACATAAATTTCATGTATAAATTATGCGGTAACTTCACACGTGGTTATTACTTGAAAACTAGAGATACACGAGTCCAGCTTATATCCTACCTGCCCAACTCCAATAGGAACTCGGTCGGAGAGTTCGTTCGGGTGCATGGTAAATGGCATGCCAGTGAGCTTCTTTGCCCGCTCTCACCATGTGAAGTTGGTCGGTACCGACAATCCCCATTTGATTTGTTCTTACGTTTTATATATTTTTTCTTTTATAGCTGATCGGTTTGTTACCGGACATGTTGCAGAATCCAAAAGGTTCTTCCCCGACAGTCGAGTTATACACGCGCGAGACCTCAACTTCAGTCTTAGGTTGAAGATCTTCGTGCACGACGACAGGCAACTTAGGGCATCTCATTTGATCCTCGGCGTCAACCCCGTGTACACCACTTGGCAAAACTTCAGCCAAACGCTTTTGGTAGACAACCCGCTCCTGTCATACATCGACGTGCGGTACAAGATATTCCTTCCCCCCGGGCTTACCACAGGCGAGGCTCGAGGAAGTGGCCCGCGCTATACCACTGCAGACGACATCGTGCTTGTGAGGGACAGTTCTGCCGAACACGTGTCCCAGAGTCGACGGAGGCACGAAGCGATTGGACAACCAGAGGATGCTGCCCTCGTAGCCGAGGAACCAGCTGCCAACCACGCAGAGAGAATAGTGAAGCATAGGGAGATGACCCTTTCTCGATTCATTCCTGGCGCCGGTCCTGCGGCTCAAACTTAGTCCCCAAAAGGAACGAGTCAAACTCCTCCTAGGGGCGAAAACAGGAAGAGAAAAAGGGTTGCTGAGAAGAACCCTCCTGCCCCGGGTGATGCTTTGCCGAAGACCCCTCCCCGTGCAACGGGCGGTTCTAGGCTTCCGGAGGGGCCGGTGGTCACGCCCCCTGCGGTTCAGGTTGGAACCAACGTGGCATCCTCTTCCCGGCCGGTAGTCGGTTGGCAGCACACCTTCCGGTCAGGTGACGAGTGCTTGTTGGAAACCGCTAGCGTCCGACTATGGGACAGGGGTGCAAGGGGGCGAGTGGCCCAAAGTCTAGCACAGGGCCTCATGCTGCCCGAGGATGTCCATTATTATGCACAGGGCGATGGTGAGACACTTGCCACGCGACTACAATGGCATCCCATCACGATAACGCTCTATTCCCCTTGACTGTGTACATTATACTGAGTGGTCTTCTCCTTTTCTTTTTTAATTTCACCATTTGGCTACTATCCTATCTCCAGGCCGTGCAGATGACCAGCATTGTGACCGGGTAGTTGAAGGATGTGGCCGAGGCCCTGAAGGGGGAAAAGACGCTAAAGGCCGTTACTGAGGCCACAGCCAGGGGAAAAGGGGAGGCTGCCGCGGCATCGGAGAGGAAAGCGATCGATACCGAGAATGCTTGGCAGGCCGCCGAGGGAAAGCTGACCTTCCTAGAGGCGAAGCTTGGGGAGACCGAGCTCAAGTTAGCGACGGTGGACAGCTTGAGTCTAGCCCAAGCTAATGAAATCGCCGGCCTAAAGGAGTCCCTCGAAACCTGCGAGGAAAAGTGGTACAATGTCGGCTTCTTGGATGCTGAAAACTCCGCGGAGCCAATCATTCACCAAGCTCAGTGCCATGGCTTCGGGGAGGGATGGTTAGCTGCCCTTCAGGCGATAGGAGTGGCCGCGGACTCTCCGCTATGGAACCCCGAGTAGATCCCTTACCCGGCCCCTCCTCCCCCTGTCATTCAGGGTCGGGCCAAGGCTTCAGACGAGGAGGAGACTCCAAGTATGATCGACCTCATGCGGGATATTAATGCTCACATGGAGGCAGTTGACCCGGAGGTTACAAGCAACGTCCGCTTTGGGGCCGAAGCTGCACCAGACTAGGTCCCACCGAAAATCCAAACGACCGTAAGCAGAACTGAGCAACCTGTCCCTCTGCCCACACCAGCTGACCCGACCGTTTGACGACCTAGCCTTTCTTTTGTCTCTTTTCTTTTCTCTTTATTTTTTATTTTTTATTTTTTATTTTTTATTTTTTTTACTGTTATTATTTTTCCTTTTGGACGTTTAATGAGCCTAAATCGCCGGGCTGTGGCAATGGAACAATTTCCCGGTCTTCCAGACAATTATAATTAATGTCGTTTACATATCGTTGTTTTAATTAGTGCCGTTTAAATGTTGTTTGTGCTTCCCTGTCGCTTGCTTGGTAACTGCTGATCCTGTACATGATTACTTTCTTAATGTTAACGTTGTTGGTAAATGTCATCATACCTTACTTTCTCGCTTTTGGGGGCCGGGAGTAGCCCCTTTGAATTCAAGCCATAGCGGCTTATGTTACTAGACGCTCTGCGTCGCTGGCCATGCCCAAAACGGGTCCTTGTACCTAGGTGAGAATAGCGTAAAGTTTTCACCTGCTCGGTGATAGGAATTGGACTGAGGGCGAGCTTCTGTCCTTAGATAAAATAGCCTAAGGTTTTCACCTTCCCGGTGATAGGAATCGAACCGAGGGCAGCTTTTTGTCCTTAGATAAAATAGCCTAAGGTTTTCACCTTCTTGGTGATAGGAATCGAACCGAGGGCAGGTTTCTGTCCTTAGATAAAAATAGCGTAAGGTTTCCACCTTCTCGGTGTTAGGGATTGAACCGAGGGCAGGTTTTTGTCCTTAGATAAAATAGCCTAAGGTTTTCACCTTCTCGGTGATAGGAATCGAACCGAAGGCAGGTTTTTGTCCTTAGATAAAATAGCCTAAGGTTTTCACCTTCTCGGTGATAGGAATCAAACCGAGGGCAGGTTTTTGTCCTTAGATAGAAATAGCCTAAGTTTTTCACCTTCTCGGTGATAGGAATCGAACCGAGGGTAGGTTTCTGTCCTTACCGTGAATGAGTTGCCTTTACCCTTGCGATTCTCATCATAATTCTTGCCTGGCGATAATAACTTGAAATAAGAAAAATGAGGAATCTAGCTTAATAAATGCCTTCGTATTAAACATGCAGTGATGCAAGATTACATCAAGTTTATATCTTTGGAGGGTGTCCGGTCACTGATAAAAATTTTCAAATTGCGAACATTCCATGGCCGGTGGAGCGGCTTTTCCTCCAAATCCTCCAGGTAGTATGCTCTTGCTTCGGCAATAGCAGTCACATGGTAGGGCCACTCCCAGGTCGGAGCTAGCTTTCCCGCACTCGTCTCTCACGTATTCCCCACTACCTTTCGGAGTACCAGATCTCCCGCGGTGAACTCCCTCCTTCTAACGGTTCTATTGTACCTTCGGGCAAGCTTCTGTTGATACTCTGCCAGCCGAATGGTGGCCACATCTCGGCGTTCCTCCAGCAAGTTCAGCTCCTTGGCCATCAACTTCTCGTTCTCGTCAGAAGTGAATCCCGCAACTCGAGCGCTACACAGGTTTACTTCAGCAGGGATGACTGCCTCCACCCCGTAAGTCAGAGAGAATGGCGTTTCTTTCGTGGATCTCCTCGGAGTGGTTCGGTATACCCATAGGACTCTTGGCAACTCCTCGGCCCATCTACCCTTGGCTCCCTCTAGTCTTTTCTTCAAACCGCTCACGATAGCCTTATTTGTCGCTTCGGCCTGGCCATTACTCTGCAGGTAGGCTGGTGTGGAGTATCGGTTCTGGATACCGAGGTTCTCGCAGAACTCCCGGAAAGCCCTGCTATCGAACTGCAGGCGATTGTCCGATATTAAACATTCTGGCACGTCGAACCTTGTTATAATGTTCCTCCATACGAATCTCTTAACATTGACGTCTCGGATGTTGGCCAGTGCCTCAGCTTCTGCCCACTTTATGAAGTAGTCTACTGCCACCAATACGAACCTTTGGTTGCCCGTTGTTTGGGGAAATGGTCCGACTATATCCAGCCCCCAGCGGGCGAATGGCCACGGGCTACAAACTAGGTTCAAGTTCCTGGCCGGTTGGTAGATCATCGGCGCGTGCACTCGACATTGTTCACATCTCTGAGCATACTCGGTAGCTTCCTTCCTCATCTACGACCACCAGAAACCCTAGGTCATTGCTTGGTGCGCCAGCGAGCATCCCCCCACGTGGCTACCGCAAACTCCCTCGTGCAGTTCAGCTAACAATTCTTTAGCCTGGCTGGGGCGAAGGCACTGCAGGTATGCCCCTTCGAATGATTTGCGATATAGCTTCCGATCGGTAAATAACCAGTACCGAACAGAAGTTTGTCATACCCTGGTTGCCTCTTTCTCATCTTCCGGGGCTCGATCTTTTGAAAGGAAGTCGATGATTGGATCCATCCAGCACTTCTCGGCTTCAGTGACCTGTAGAATCAGTGCCTTAACGGCAATACTTGGCTTAGGCACCAACTCCACCCTGATCAACCGAGGTACCTCGTCAGCTATTGATGATGCTAGAGTTGCCAAAGAATTGGCATGCCGGTTTTGTCCCCTGGCTATCCGCTCGATCTTGACTGATACAAAGTTACCCATCATCTGCTTTGCTAGCCGCAGATATTCTATCATCCAGGGATCCTTGGCCTCGAAGTTCCCTTGGACCTGACTTACTACGAGGAGGGAGTCCGAGTATAGTTCCACCTCCTTTGCCCCCAGATCCATGACAACCCTTAGTCCTTCCAGCAGAGCCTTGTATTCGGCCTCATTATTAGAAGCCCTAAAGCCTAATTTGAATGAGTGTTCTAGCTTCAGATCTTCCGGGGTGATGACCACGATCCCTGCCCCCATTCCAGCCGCATTGGACACTTAGTCCACAAACACCTTCCATGGCTTGACTTCTACTACGCAAGTTATGTCCATACCTTTCAGCGAGAACTCGGCAATAAAGTCCGCCAGTACCTGTCCCTTCACTGAGTTCCTCGGCTTGTATCTGATGTCGAAGGAGCCTAGCCGAGTCCCTCACTTGGCTATCCTCCCCGTATAGTCAGATCTCCTCAACAATGATTGGAGCTGGTACTCGGTCAAGACGTGGACTGTGTGGGCCTAAAAATAATGGGGTAATTTTTGGGTGGAATGCACGAGTGCCAGCACTAGTTTTTCCAATGGTAAGTACCTGGTCTCCGCGTCAACTAGCATCTTGCTGATGTAATAAACCGGGAGCTGTGCACCGTTATCCCTCAGTAGTACGGTGCTAACTGCATGCTCGGATACTGAAAGGTACATGTACAAGTCTTCTCCTGGTTTTGGGGCTGACAACGTCAGTGCCTGCCCAAGGTAATCCTTTAGATCTTGGAAGGCTCTGTCACACTCCTCGTCCCACTGGAACCCCTTCCACTTCTTCAGAAGTTGGTAAAAAGGCTGGCACCGATCAGCGAACTTGGAAATAAATCGGTTAAGAGCAGCCAGCATACCTGTCAGCTTTTGAACCTCTTTCAGATTGCTCGGTGGTTTGAGACGTTTCATGGCTTAAATTTGATCGGGGCTGACTTTGATCCCCCATTTAGTAATCAAATAACCCAGGAACCTGCCGGATCTAACCCCGAATGCACACTTATCAGCGTTGAGGCGCAGTCGGTGTCGTCGAAGTATCTCGAACACTTCTTTCAGGTCGTCAATGTGCTGTTCTTCTTGCTTTCTCTTTATCACCATGTCGTCAATGTATACTTCCACCGTCCGTCCAATCTTATCCCTAAACATCCTCGTCATCATTCGTTGATAAGTGGCTCCTACGTTCTTCAAACCGAACGGCATCATGGTATAGTGGTAGTTAGCATTGGGCGTTAAGAATGCCATCTTTTCCTAGTCTTCGGCGGCTAGGGCAATTTGGTGATAGCCCTGGAAAGCATCGAGGAAACTCATTCTCGGGTGCCCGCACGTAGCGTCCATCAATTGGTCGATTTTCGGCTTTGGAAACGGATCCTTCGGACATGCTCGGTTCAGATCGGTAAAATCAACACAAACTCTCCACTTACTGCTCTCTTTTTTTTCACGACCACCATGTTTGCAAGCCATTCTGGAAAGAATGTTTCCTTTATGGCCCCCGCCTCTCTCAGCTTCCCGACTTCCTATCTGACGGCTTCCACATGCTCCTTAGCAGACCTTCTCGATCTCTGTTTCTTGGGGGGTACAGAGGATCCACATTCAGCTTGTGAACTATGAACTCGGGGTCGACACTGGGCACCTCATATGGATTTCATGCAAACACATCCACGTTTTGCATGAGGAACAGTAGTAGCTGCACCCTTTCCCCATCATTCAAGCCTGCCCCTATCTGAAAACTCCTTTCACTTCCCGGTAAGATCTTTACGCTCACCAAATCCTCGGCAGCGTTGGTCCCCTCCACTTGGGGATGCTGTAATTGCTATAGGGTTGCCTTCTCGGCTAATTCCTTCTGTTCAGTTTGTTTGATTGCCACAGCTACCAAACACTGTCTGGCCACTTGTTGATCACCCCTTATTACTGTAATCCCTTCATCAGTTCGGAACTTGACTTTTACGTGCAAGGTGGACGGTACAGCCCCCATGTCATGTATCCATGGCCTTCCGAATATTACCGTGTACGGTGAGAAAGAGGCGACCACTATGAATGTTACCATTACCTCCTTGCCTCCCATGATAACTGGGAGCGAAATCTACCCTTCTGAAATCACCATATGCCCATCAAATCCCATTAAAGGTGTATCATACTTGGACAAGTCCCCCTATTTCAGGCCGAGCCCCTTGTATAGGTCTGGGTACATTACATCCGCGCCACTCCCTTGATCTATCATTATTCTCTTCACTATAAAACCCCTTATTCTGGCCGTGACTATTAAAGCATCGTGGTGGGGCTGAGTAGTACCTTCCAAATCGTCGTCGTCGAACGCGATGGGTTATCTACTATACCTCAGCTTCTTACCCGGGGGTTGTTCGCTCGCGCTTCCTTCTGCTGACACCACGGTCAACACCCCTTTTGCTGTGGGTGCTCTAACCACCCTTGGTGTGGCGTGGATGACCTCTATCACTCCCAAACGGGGTGGGAGAGGGTTTCGACGCAGCCGATCAGCCTGTCCGGTCTCCTGATTCCCTATCTCCACCAGAAACTCTTTCAAATGCCCCGCCTTCACCAAATGTTCCAGGTGATCTTTCAACACCCTACACTGCTCGGTGGTGTGCCCTTTATCCCTGTGATAGGAGCAATACAAATTCTGGTTTATCCTTGACGGGTCGCCTGCCATCCTATTCGGCCGCTTAAAATACGGCTCATTTTTTATCCTATCAATGATGCGGTGTACGGGCTCCTTGAACGTCGCGTTGACTCCCCCAACCGCCGGGTCGGGCTCTTGAATTCTCAAATCCTTCCTAGGTCTGGGGTTGAAGTTGTTGTTCCGAGGATAACTAATTATTGACTCATTCCCTTTAGACTACAGTCAATTATCTTCTAAGCACTTGTACTCTTCGATACGCCTCATCAACTGCCTCATATCCTCGGGAGGCTTTAGGGTCAACGATTCTCTCAGCCCGGATTCTTCGGGTAGGCCCATCCGAAAGGTGCTCGCCACGATCTTTTCATTACCCCCGCCAATCTCGTTATACAACTCCCAGTACCGACTGGCATAGTTGCGAAGGGTCTCTCCATCCCCCATCTTCATTAATAGCAATGTGTCTACAGGCTGTGGCACCCAGCTGCAAGTCATGAACCACACTCCAAACTCCTGGATCAGTTTCGAAAAACTATGGATCGAACCCTTCTTCAACCCATTGAACCACCTCAAAGCAGTGGGGCCAAGGCTCGAGGGGAAAACCTTACACATCAATGCATCATTATGGGAGTGTAAGGACATCATCTGAATATAATGACTTACATGTTCCACTGGGTCTATCTTCCCCGTGTAGGAATTGAACGGTGGGCGTGCGAATTGGCTCAGCATAGGCGCGCTCTCGATATCTTTAGAAAACGGAGACCGGGCAGCTTAATGCAATGCTCGGCTCATGGTATCCATGGCCGCATTATGTGGTCGCTCCACGTTGGGGGAAGTCAATTCACGGTCCACATACTCCCGCGAACGGTCGCGGCGCCTACGAGACTCGGATTGATGAGATCTTGCCTCACAGTGATTCCCCACGCTTACTAACCTTTCCCTTCATTCTTCCTGGTCCCTTCTCCTGCGTCGACCCCGTGCTTGCCACTCCAATTCCTTGACTGTCCCACACAAGCGCTCGAGCTCTTGATCCCTCTGCTCAAACTCCTGGTCTCTTCTATCAAGGCGGCTGCGGCTCGAGGTGTCAGACATTGTCCAAAGGGTTTGGTACGACCTTTCTCCAGGCCCGGATTCTTCTACCTCCTCATGCCTTCTGTCCTCTTGCCTTTTTTGCCTCCTTTCTCGCCATGTAGACCCCCGTGACGGCCCTCCAGTGCCGCTCCCTGCGCACCTCCAGACATTCTTGCGAGCGTGCTAAGATAGCACCACAGCTACGTAGGAGTTTCCCACAGACGGCGCCAATTGTACGTTCCAAAATAAGGCTGTTGGGCCTCAGAGGAGTTTGGGCTCACAATCTATTTGTATAGTGGGCTTTTGGATTTCCTACCACGGGTGGTGCTATGCTCGGCAGGCCCGTTTCCTGAGTCTCCCCTCTTTTCCCACTAACACTCCCCCTTTCTTCCTTGGGGATGATTAGTGTTACTTTCTCTAGTCTCTCCACTCTGGAATTGGCAACCTCTTCAACTAAATCTTCCCTGCCTATTTATAGCCAAACTTAGTGGAACGATCATGATTATTCCCCTATTGGGTGGAAAGAATGGTCCAATACTATTACCCATAAGTGGGGGTTTAGTTGGGAGTGGGAGGAAAATGGGCGTGGCATTGGAACTGGCTCCACTGCTGGATTTAATGCTCGGCAGGGGCGTTCCCTAAGCAATGGAAGGGAGGTCCAATACCGTTTCACCTAAGTGAGTGTTTGGTGACGGGAAGGAGAAAATGATACTGGCGTTGGGACTAGCCCCGCATGCAAGTTCTGTGCTCGGCAGGGGCACGTCACAGGCTGTTTTAAGCACTCTGAGCTCAAACCCCTTGGACGGCACGTGCGTTACCATGTGTGATCAGTGCGGGGCTCTTATAAGAGTTAGTCTTTATGGGCCTTAGGGCGATTGGGCTTGACGGGGGGTAAGGCTTGTACACTTTCTTCTCTTAAAGTTCCTTAAAAATGTCTCTGGCCACTTAAGAAACCTTCATTGTCAAACTCTCATGTATCTAGGTCAATGATCTTAAACCCTACAAGAACCAAATTCCACATTTAGCTTTGTCAAAATTAGATAAAAATTAAATCCCCAATCATGTTTTGAGATTTTATATTCCCTCTTGACCAAACTTTTGAGGTAGATTTTTTATTTTCTATTGGACTGCAAGGTCAAACTATTATGTGCTACACATAATAAGAAAAAGTGTGCTAAACATAATTTGTCAAAGCCAAATAGAAATTGAGAAAGGTCCTACAACAAAAAAGAACTATTGAGTCAAAAAATATGAAAGCAATAATTGGAGTATAATTACAACGTACTCTATTATTGTTTCAAAACTATCAGAGGTAACTATATTAAGCTTTGGTTTTCTTTCCTTCTTTTTTTTAACATAGAGTTAAACAAATGTCAAATGTAAGAAAACTAAAATGTCAAAGATAAACAAATTAAACGAGTAAAACAAAAATATAAAATAAAAATTGTACAGCATGAATATAAAGTAAGAAGTTGTTGTAGAGATTTCTAATTCTTGAAAACCCTTCTCATTACCGACAAACCAATCCTAGCCACCCATAACCCCAAAGTGATCACATTGTTGGCAACCCACAAAAAAGCATATCATCTACAAACTTTAGAAATCCAATGGAAAAACCGAAGTTGGGGGAAAAGAAAAAATAAGAAGGGAAAGAACACACCTCAAAGGGACTTTCCAAGTTTGATGCCACTTTAGTAACTTTTGCAGAGGTAGAGAGAGCAACTAGAAATTTGTAGTGTTAAAAATAACATAGTTAATCACAGGAGTGTCAATTGAAGGATTTGAATTTCAAAAGAGCGAAATGGTTTTGAATGGGAAAATTGAAGAGTTGAGAATTGGAAGAAGCCTAAATTAATGGTGAGTTGGATTTAATGAGTTAAAGAATGTGTAAGGTTGTTCATAGTGAGTTGGATTTAATGAGTTAGAGAATGTGTAAAGTTGCACTATTTATTTATATATTAATATTGTTTAAAAATGAAGGGAACAAAAGAAGGTAACATGGTCAATGATATGGCACAACTGGAATGTAGCAACAACAAATGCTACGCTTCAGTTTTTAGATGTATATAAATTAGAAAGTGATGCAAAGCAAGTGAAAACCGAAAAGGACGTTTTACAAGAAATTTAGAATAAAAAAAAAGAGAAACAATAGAGAAGAAGTCTACTCTAAACAATACGATCATTCTATAGTGTATTTAGAATTGTTAAATCATATTTACATTAATGATTGTGATAACTAGGCATGCTAGAGGAGTAGAGGCTGAGTTACCTTAATAAAATCTACAAACTTCTTCTCCAAAAAAATAAAAATAAAAAAGTCTCTTCAAAGGAACATAATGTAAGTTGCTTAAGTTATAAACTAACAGTTCAAACAGTGTGTAAAACACTTATGAACGTTTAAACCCCCAATACAAAATTACCAACACAAGCTTATACACAAACAATATATGTGCAGAATGATGAATATAAGCTAAACCCAAATTGGTAACACACTCTAAACCATAATTAATTACAAACACAGTAGAAATTAAAAGGTAAAGAGTAAGGGAAGAGAGATGTAAACACAAAGATAACACGGCAATGTGTTATCGAAGAGGAAACTGAAGTACTCGGTGAAAAACCTCTCTGCCGCCCTCTAAGCGGTCAATGATCCACTAGAGAATAAAGTTGGGATACATGAATAGCAGAAGACCCTCCAAGCCTAATCTACCTAGTGCACCTAAGCCCTCCAAGCTTCTTGCTCTAACAGGGTTACGTCGAACCTTGTCTTCTCTAACTTACCGGATCCCGCAATAAGCCCATTGCGTCAACCAAATGAATTGGTCCCTTCTGAACTGCTTCCCAAACACCAAAACACCTCCTCATTGATATGGATATGGTGAGATAAGGATTTGGCTCAATGTAACTCTCAAAGATATGTCAATGGAAAGGGTGAGAGTAGAGGAATTTGGAGAATCAAAAGATGAAGATTGTAGATGAGTCAACCTTGTTTTTCTTTAGGGATTCTCTCTCAAAATTCTCTCTGGAAGCTCTCTACAATTCCTGGGTATAAGGGTATTTATAGTAGGGTGTATGAGGAATGTGAAACGTCAGGTTTATCCATACAGGGCATTCTGGTGACTTGACCTCGTGATTGAAACGAGTCGCGAGCTAACTGCTTGGCTAGATTGGAATTTTGTCCTGTAGTGCTCTAGCTATCATGACCCTTCAACTCCCCTGCATGCTCCACACGTGTGCCACCTTTGGCGACTCGCTAGTCGTAAGCCAGTCGCAAGATCCAGTCACGAGGCTCTTCTTGAGTGCACACATTTAAGGTTTCTTCACACTCTCTCACACACTACCCTTACATAATTCCCACCTAAATACAAGGTATCTAATTGCTAAAATACAAGCAAATTTGGTACTGAATAAAGCCAATATATGATTGAATAAATTCAAACTTATATAAACAACAACTTTAAATGAAACTTCAATCCCTGGCATCAATCATCAAGCTATTAATGAAACTTAAATAGCTTTTTAAAAAAATAAAAAATAAAAAAAAAAGACTGTACCAATGCATGTACTATTTACATCTATATTCTATATATTATTAAAAGCTGAAACGTAGCATTTAATGTTGCTACGCTCACGTTGAGTCACGTCAGCAGCCATGTCATTATCAATTTTTTATACAATTTTTTAACATTTAAAGTGAATTAAAAACTTTATTATATTACAATCAAAATATCATATTTATCTTATTTGTAATTATTCTTATTTATTATTAAATTTTCAATTCCATTTTAACTTTTCATATCTCCACTACTCTCTACCTTAACTTTCTTCAACCTTTCTCATTCCATTTTAATTTGTTCATATCTTCACTACTCTCAATATTACTATTATTCTATCTTTTTATCTTCCTTTATTTTTTATTCTTTTTATTTTTATCCTCATACTATAAAATTTTCATTCCCTCTCTTATTCCATGCATAATTTTCTATTTTTCCACACTCAAAAGCCTCTCTCTCTCTCTCTCTCTCTCTCTCTCTCTCTCTCTCTCTCTCTCTCTCGATCAATTTTTTCTTCAGTTTTTGGTATATATATATATATATATATTTATTTATTTATTTTAGTGTAACAAGTTAACCATCAAAACATATTGATGCAGTACTAAAAGCTCCACCAAATGCATTGCAGAAATCAGTTTTAGACTGCTAGAAGTCAGTCAGTTTGCTAAAATTGGAATTGACTGGTAAGCCAGCTTGACCTTTTAGTGAAAGGGCAAAGGGAGACTTCATGAAAGACACATTTTGGCATGTATCCCATACATTATAATAGAATTTATTCGCTGCTTGGCTAGATTCGGTCGAATTTGCTGAAACAGTGGAGTTGCAAAGTATAGGAACTAGTCGGGGTGTAGAACCAATTGTAAATATCTTGGCTGAAAATGGATTACATCTCTACGAACCATGATAACAACGAGTTGAAACACATCATAATTCATACATCCTTTGGGTTGATACGATTTAGTTTTGTGTTTTATGTTGTTATTTTTTTTATTCTCATTGGTTGTTAAATGTTATATTATTGCATTATAAAGATAGTATATAAAAATATAATGTTATTTTATTAGATAGCATAACTAAAATAATTTGGTGTTTATTGCTATACATTTCATTTTTACTATTTTTCTTCTCATCTTATTTTATTTAACATTTAAATTTGGCAACATCTTCCATATCATTAAATTATTTAAATTTTGTCTCATTTTTTTTAAATTAAACATATAATATTTTATTTGAATTCAATAAATAAAATTTGTTCTTATAAAGTCTTTCCATGAAATGTTACAGTGCATCAATGGAAAAATGAAATACAAAACAAATACCAATTTAGAAACACTCAATTAAAAAAAGTAGAATAAAAATTTTTCTTATAAAGTATTCCCATAAAACGTTACAATGCATCAATAGAAAAAAAGAATAAAAAATACATGCTATTTTAAAAACACTAAATTAATAACAACAACAACAACAATAATAATAATAATAATAATAATATCAAACCAAACATATCATATAATAAACTAATAGTTATGGATATACTAACTTCATGGATGCAAAATAAACAAAAATAAATGTTACAATGCATATTTAGTACATTAGAATTATTATTAAATTTGAGAAAACAATAGTGTGAGAGACCAGGAAATTAGGCCCCTCAAAAAAAAGATTTGGGTGCTTTTAAGGGAACCTCTCTTTTGGGTAGTGGTGTGGAGTCGCAACTTATTTTTTATACAAAAAAATAAGAGAAAATAAATACAAATTACATATTCAAAGTACTTCAATGTCATTGATTGAATGAAAAAGTACAATGTTGGTAAATTAACCTTACAAGGCTTTAGTCCTAGTTACAATCTATGCAAAAGAATACAAAGTTTTGGTCCTAGTTACAATCTACCAAAATTAAAAGACAAAACACTAATCTACCTATCCAAAAATCCTAAGCTCGGGGGCTAAGTCATGGAATGGGAAGGTGTTAAGCATCCATTCCGCCCAGACAAAGTCTGGTCTTCTAGACTCTAATGACCAATATACCATTTTTGAATGATGTTGAATGATATATTGTAACACACATGACAAACACTTGACAAAAATTAATTTAAATAAATTTACCTTATGAATATGTCCTCTTTTAAAGAAAATTCAGATCTGTTTTGAAAATTAGAAAAAAAATTAAGACTTGGTTTGTAAAAAATTAGATCTGTTTTTATAAAGGGTAAAAAGAAAGATTTTGTTTAGAAAAATCAAATCTGTTTTTTGTAAAGTTTAAAAAAAAAAAAAGATTTTGTTAGAAAGAAAAAAAATCAGATCTGTTTTGAAAAGTATATATATAAAAGAGATTTCATTTGTAAAAAAAAAAAAAAGTCAGATCTGCTTTTAAAAGAAAAAAAAAGTGAGATTTAGTTTGTAAAAAAATCAGATCTGTTGTTGGAAACAAATAAAAAAGACTTTTGAAGGAGGATTCACATTCATGAGACAAATTTATTATGCATGCATCACATATTTAAAAAACTTTAATCTAACTCTTAATTCCTTCTTTGAAATTTCAAAATCTGCAATTTTATAACAAAAAAACTTTTCAGAAAAATTTTCAAATTTGTATTTAATGAAAATACAGATCAGTTTTAAGATCAGAAATAAAAAAATCATATCTATATTTAATAAAAATATAGATCAATTTTGAGTCTTCTTAAAAAATTTTGATGATCATTAGTAGATTTTGAAATCAAAGATAAAGAATTAAACAAACAATCAATTAAAGAACATGTCAAAGAAAATTCCAACGACGTATCTAGGCATGACAACTATGTATTAAGAACAATGCATAATAAAACATAGTAATCACATTCATGCAACAAACAACAACATACTAATTACTCTTGCATGAGCACGCTCTTCAAATGAAAGAATATTTTAGAAGTCAAAGAAGTTTATTCACTTCTTTGAGGTCTAAAATACTTTACGTACAAAAAAGAAGTTCCTAAAGCAAAAGCCTCCAGAATGTCTTTAACGTAAGGGGAGTAGAAAAGTCAGAAAAGAAGAGCCCTTTAATTCTGATTTTTTTTCCTTTATTTATAAAGTTTGGGATGCCTAAAAAATAAGCTGAATGAGATCAGATACGAATTGTAACGCGTTCTTATCTCTAAAAAGTCAAAAAAGATAGGTTTTATCTCAATCAGGAGGTTCCCGAGCCAGGCCGAAAGTTTGTGCCAATCAGCACTTGCAATGTGCCAAATGACCCTCTTGGGTGCCAAGTCTGCGTTTGAATTTTAGTCCACTTTGGACTCCCTTTTTGAGCCGGGAATTGCACCTAGACGCATTTTTAATCCGTATTCTAAAAATTAATCCCTTTTTCTTGATATTCAGGTTTTTAAAGTGATAATTATCTTGTAGATAAATATTTCAAAAGACTTGATTGTCCACAACTTCTTTATTATCTAATTATCCACTTTATTCCCCTGTGAGCAGACCTATTTTTGACACTAACCAACAACCAATCACAAAATTATTTAATTAATTTTAATTGTCTAACTAATCAAAATTAATTTGAATTAATCATGTGTGGTCAATTCCACCCAAACAAAATGCATGAAGACCGTGAAAACTTGATCATGTGATATCTTTCAATTCGACGGTCCAATTTGAAAATTGGACATACCGTCGCGATCGTTAAAATCTCAAGATCATTTTTATGATATGCAATGAATGAATTAATGCATGTAATATAACTCTAAATTTTGGGTATATGAATGGTCACTTTAGTCGTCTTCCAAGATTAATTTATGAGTGTAAAATCGAGTGTCTACAAATAGGGTGTTACTGAAGAGAGTGAGAAAGAGATTAGTAAAAGAAATTAAACGTCAATTAAATAAATTAATTAGTAACCATTAATTGGAAAACAAAGAGATTGACAGCTAAAAGAGCAAAAAATTAATTAAAGATGACCTTATGAATGTCATTAAAAACTTTACAATGCAATTAAATAAATCGTTAAATTCACTTAATTAAATCATATAATTAAAAATTAAATACAATCATACAAAATTTAAACTTAATACTAATCAAACTCTAATCTAGAAAACCATATTTATTATCAAAACTAAATGGAAGACGTTCTTCAGTAATAATAGAAATATATAAGAAATAAAGATGAAAATTTTTAAAATCCTTTTTTTGACATTTCATTTAACATTATTTATAAATAATTAAATATAAAAAAATTTCTTAAATGTTTATATTCTTCACACACCACGACTTTTAAAAATCTAATGAAAGGTTCTAAGATTTTAACTCTCATTTAATGCCTTTGTTATGAAAATCATCAGCCAGTAAAATATGATAATAGTAAGAAACATTATATATGAGATCAAGAAAAAACTAATTAGCCACTATTATTATGGAATAGATGTCTTTTTTTATGCATCTAAGGAAATGAAATGTATAGATTTTACTTATTAAGGTGTATGTAAAAAATCAAATTAAAAAAATATGTAAAGGTGTTTTTGAAAAAAAAAAAAGTATATATAAGGTTTTGACTAACTTAAAAGTCAATGAAAAAAACCAATTTTCAATAACTACAACCGTCGCAACTCTATAAATCACACACAACACTATATTCAATATTCTAAACAACAGAGTTAGGCTTTTTGGATATACACCACAATATTCAACTTATAAATTACAACCCCAATCAATCATACAATTACACAATCAAAGCATGAACATGTAACATGAATTACCTTTTGAATTACTGCTTGGAATTTTCACAATTATTGAAAGAGAATCACCAAATTTAATTTTTAGAAAACATCAAGACAAGGTACAAGAATTTTAATTTTTTTTAAAGGCGAAAATGTACTTTTGGTCCCTACATTTTAGGTCAATTCTCATTTTGGTCTCTAAATTGATTTTGCTACTAATGTAATCTCTAGAAAAAGAAAATCAATTCTATTTTGATCCCTGCGGTCAACCAACTAACAAAAACCTTTTACGTGGCAGACAGAGTGCCCTGCTTACTGTCATGGCATTGACGTGGCCATTAAAATATTATTAAAAAATTGGCATTTTTTAAATGTCACATCAACTTTTTAATTTTTTTTTTAAAAGCCATGTCAAAAAAATTAAAAAATAAATAAATTAAAAAATCTTAAATGAAATTTAATTAAAAATTTTTTCTTAATGCTCTTCAACTTGTTCTTCTTGTTCTTCTCAAATCAAACCCAGCAACCAAGAACTCAAACCCATCACAAGAACACAAATCTAGCAACCAAGAACTCAAACCCATCACAAGAACACAAACCCAGCAACCCAAGAACTCAAACCCAAATCACTAGGACATAAATGAAAACAAGATGAAAAAATTAAATTAAATACTAATAGGAAGAATGAAGAACAATGAACCCAATCTAATCATCAAACCCAAATCAACCCAAATTCATCACAATCGCCCAGCACCATCAATACAACCCAATTGCCCAAATTCATCAAACCTCAGAGAAAACTCAAATTCAACACCTCAAAGATCATCAAACCCAACACCATCAGGTCTACTACAAATCAAGACCATCGAATTCTTCGTGTTCTTCCCCAAATTCTAACACAATCAACACCAAATTATCTAACAAATCAAACCTATAAACCTAGTAAAAAAACTAATTTCCAACAAACCCAGATAATCAAACCTAGATCCCAAAACCACCACCACCACTACCACAATCAAACCCAAATCCCAAAACCACCGCCACCACCACTAACCAACACAATCAAACCCAGATCCCACCACCATTGACCAACACAATCAAACCACCACCACCCCGCCGATCAAACCCATTTCCCAAAACAGCAAACACCACAACCCCACCGAGAGAGAAGGAATCAAAAATGGAAGAATGAAGGTTTTTTTTTTTAGACCCAACAGTTCAGGGTAGCAGCAAAGAATGGGTTTGAGTTGAAGGAGGAATGGCGGCAAAGGAAATGGGCCACGGAGGAGTAGCCGATGTCGATGTTGCTGTCGATGATGTAGATTGTAATGGGTAAAGAGAGAGAGAGAAATTGATCTGGGTTGGGTTTTTTAATTTAGTATACGGTATGACAGGGTCCTAACATTCGGGTTGGTTCTGGGTTGGGGTTTGGTTTTTTTAATTTAGTAGAGTATACTACCAAGAGAGAGCTTCAATATATTTTTTTTTTCTTTTTTTGGTGAGTAGAGAGCTTCAATCTTTAAAACTAAAAAAAGTAATTTTTTTTGTTTGTTTTTTTATTTTTTTAATTAAAATTAAAATTGAGGAATTAATTTTTTTTAATTTTTTTTAAAATTAAAATGCTGATGTGGCATTTAAAAAATGCCAAATAATTTTTTTAATAATATTTTAATGGCCACACCAGATAATTTCAAGCCTCTATTTATACCCATAGGGTTATATTTCATCAAAAGGCACGTATGAAGAGTTAAAATATTTCATAAAACCAGAAAATTCTATAGAAAATCCTCTTTCACGATTTTCGATCGGTCGAAAGTTACTTTCGATCGATCGAGGGCTCTTTTCGATCGGTCGTCACTCGCTCAATCGAACAGGAATGGAACAGCGGTAGAGACATCTAGAATCTCTAGGATTATTTTCTTATCATTTTCAATCAATCAAACCAAAGTTTCGATAGATCGAAAATACTGAATTTTGAATTTTCACTTAGAAAATTTCAGAACTTGAATTTTTCACTTTGTGAAACCATACTCTCTAAACTAAAACATCATTATTACAACCTATCCTTACATATACCTATATATACAACAGGGTTAACGGCAGGGACCAAAATAGAATTGATTTTCTTTTTTTAAAGACTACATTAGTAGCAAAATCAATTTAGGAACCGAAATGAAAATTGAACTAAAATGTAGGGACCAAAGTGCATTTTTGCCTTTTTTTAACTTCCATAGAAAAAATATTACCCACATTATTTCAACCCTTATGGAAAAGAAGGTTTACATGTAACATGCAAAATGTGTCTAATTGACTTAGAGATATAAAAATTAGTCAGCGGACTATGGTAGAATAAGGTTTCAAAATTTAAATAAATCAATTCTACAATAATAAAAAATTATTTTGTGATAAATATGATTATGAAATGCATTACTTTTCATTAAATTAGTTCAAATTAAAAAATAATAATAATAAAGAGAGCACCTTAAAAAATAACCATGCGCAATACGTGGATCCACGACTAGTTTATATAAAATTTAAAAATGTTAGTTACAGTTTGATTATGTACAGAATGTGTAGAAAACAACTTTAGGATTTGGCAAAGCTGAGAAATACCAAACTAATTTGGATGGATAATTAATTACAAAAAATCAATAATTCCTTTTCAAATTGCAACAACAAAAATATTGCAAGTCATCACATAATATACCCGTCTTGTAGTTAACTCCTGTGTAGCTCTTGAGTCCTAATTTGTAATCTTTCAAGGTGATGGACCCTTGGTGATTGATGCCATAAAGGCATAACCAACCAATCCTTGAAAGAATTAGGAGAAATTAGATCTTATTCAATAAAGTTAGGAACACAATAAAAATTCACTGCCATTTCGTAACATTTCTGAATTTTAGTATCTCATCAGACATGCACAATCATATGCAATTTAAAAAAATGTTGTGAAATTATCATACATTTTAGTGTCGACACTCGTGATATTTTCTCTATTTTTGTTCTCATCCGTTTTTTTTTTTTTTTTTGTAAATTGCAAATTGCACCCCTGAAGTTTGGGTTTGTTTGGATTTTACACTCCAAAGTTCAAAAAATTTGATTTTACACCTTGAAGTTTGGTTCAGTTAGCAATTCACACCACTCAGTTTCTGCCGTTAATTGACACATCACCATGTTGACATGTTTTATTTTAGCCAAATCAGCCAAAAAATTGTGAAAAATAATGGCAGACTTGGCACAATAAAAACGATGCAGTTTTGCCCAAATTTAAAACACAAAACTTAAAGCCTAAACTACACCATTTCACGAAGGTAGCTCCCTCCCAAACCGGGTGAAAATAGTAAATTAGGCATAACTTTTTAACTATATAATTATTGGTTTCAATTTACAAACTATATTTTTTACTAGTATCTCAAGGATCAGAAGGTCGATTTTGGGTCTAAAAATCGAGTTTTTGAGGGTCGATTTTTAATGTATGATGTGGCATTTTTTCTACGTGAAATCTACTTGAAAATCGAGTGTCTAAGACTCGATTTACAAAGCAAAAAAATATTAAATCCATCCACCATGATTGAGCAAAACTCACCACAAAAAAAAAACCCAGCGCAAGCCCAGATCCAGGCCGCGCGCGCCCAGATCCAGGTCGCGTTGCGCCCAAGCCGCGGCACGCCCAGGTCGCGCGACCTGGGCGCGACGCGGCCTGGGTCAGCCTGGTTCGACGACAGATCAACGTGGAGGAGGAAGAAAGGAAAAGATGAAGAGGTAGGGAGGAAGAAAGGAACAGATGGAGATGTAAAGAGAAGAGAGATGTGAAACGTAGAAAAAATAAGAAGGAAAAGAGGGAAGGTTTATAGGATGTAAATCGAGTCTTAGAGACTCGATTTCCAAGTAGTCGCCACGTGAAAAAAATGCCACATCAGACAGAATTAGACTATAAAAATCGACCATCAAAGACTCGATTTATAGCCCCAAAATCGAGTCTCTTAGACTCGAGATGCTAGTAAAAAATATAGTTTGCAAACCGTAACAACTAATTATATAGTTAGAAAGTTATGCCTATTTTACTATTTTCTCCCCCAAACCGCAGAGCAGAGAACCATCGTGAACCCAAACCTCAAAACCATTGGCTCAACCAGATCAGGTCTAGTGGTCCACAGTAGTAGCAACAGTGAGAACTCTTCTCTTCTCTCCAGCTTTATTTCGGCGAAAATGGGCAATTAGCCATATTTATGGAAGAATATAGTTAGTAGGCACTATTTGAGAAGTATATATAATAGTAACATCTCGACTCTTAGAGAGTCGATTTTGAGGCTATAAATCGACTCTTAGATACTCGATTTCCATGGTCTGATCACATCTGATGTGGCGATTTTCCACGTGGCGGCCACCTGGAAATCGAGTTCCTAAGAGTCGATTTATATATCGACTCTTAAATACTCGGTTTACATGTGACGTGTACAACACGTGGAAGCTACCTGAAGTGAGTTGATCCACCTGGAAATCGAGTCTTTGAGACTCGATTTCTAATAGGGGTTTTTCAAAATTAACCCAAGTCCAGCCTCTCGCACAGACTAGACCTCTCTCTCGCTCCTCTCTCCACTTTCTGTCACTCACCCTCTCACTCTCGCAGACCTCTCGCGGCTCTTCACTCTCTGTCACTCACTCTCCCTCTCGCGCCTCTCTCCACCTTCTCACACTCACAGCTCTCACGGCTCTCCACCCTCTCACTCGCCCCCTGAGCTGTCACTCACTCACTCAGTCTCCACTCTCAAGCACTCTCTCCACTCTCACTCAGTTCTCAGGTATGTTTTTCTTAATTATGTGAATTTTTTATGTGGGTTAGTGGTTTTTGTTCGAAAATCATGATTGAACTGGTTGTCGAATAGAGAGTAATATGATCTTCACAAATTTTTGTTCACAATTATATTATTAACCTTGATCTATTGGAACTAAATGGCTTAATTATTGCATGATTGACATTGTCATTGGAAGACTAGTCAATGTGGAACATGTGCACCTTCAAATATGATACAATAAAAAGGTTGATGGAAAAATGCATTCATGGATCATCACGGAATGATGATTTGCACATTCCTGGGTTAAGAACTTACAAAGGCCACTCATAATTTGTGTGCAGTTTTAGATCTCGTCAGGACCCTAGGTCTGTTGGGTTTGTATAACAATTCATCTAGCCTAAGAAAGTTGAAATTAACTCCAGACTCAACTTAAAAGGCAGACAATATTGAAGCTTTTGAAATCAAGCTGAAACTACAAATCCAAAAAATGGCTTAAATTTCTGTAGATATCTTCATCCCTTAGCTTTGTTAGAGCCTTCTTTTCAATTTTCCGCATCCACTCCTTGGTCACACAAAGAAGCCTCCCAGATTCCTCAAGTGATTTAGGCTGGCTGTCCTTGAGACCATACCGTAGGAACAATGCTTGCCTCTCTCTTGAATCCAAGCCTCTCAAAAGATCATGAATGTCTTTTATCATGTGTTGCTTCATGGCAGTTTCTTCCAGGCTCTTTACTGACATATTAGGTGTAAATTCCTGCATTAGATTTTTCAAAACACAGTTTTAGTTAACAAAATAATCTCGACAAGATTTGAAATGTTACTGTGAGTCTGAATTTCAAATGAAAATGGCCACCTCATATAGCGTTTTTAGTCAATGATGCTATCATAAAAGTAGGCTCACCCTTCTCCTAAACCTGCTTCAGTGGAGGAGGAAATTTTTATTTTACTACATTATGAAACAAAATCTCCCTTTCCCCTTTAAAAGAATGCTAGTTTCTTTATGGAAAACAATCCCACAAACACTTATTTCAGATTGTGTAAGAAATTTGACCATGCAAGTGCAGAAAAACAACACCAATGGCCTTGTGATCCAATCGGCACGATTTTAGAACACATACACAGACACCCGAAAAAAAAAAAAAAAAAAAAAAAAAAAAAAAACCCTCACAAGAGGGTTTATGATCAGGATCCTTTAGGTGACTCTATTGGCTGGTAGAGTTTCACAAGAAAACTAGGCTTGTTCTATTGCATATGTTGTGCCCACTGAGTGACTTGAAAATGTGCTTCTCTACAATTATAAAAATGGTTTCCACTGTGACATTATTATACAATGTAGATTTACTAGGCAATGATAACGACAAGAAGCATGACTAATTTTTGCTGCCATCTACCAGAAGTACTAGGTGACCATAGCCAAAAACAAAATGTGTTACACAAATCTTAATTTATCAACAAGACTTTGACTTGCCAGTATGGATGAGATGAATGCATATAATAAAGGGAGCAAGTATGGGTTTTAGTCATACCATATATTTTATATTGATGCAATGTCCCATCTTCTAATCAATTGAACCCACAACTCTTAAGCATTTGCTAGCTTATCTAATTTTAGCCAAAGAAAGACCTATGTGCTTTGCAATTTCATCATCATCTGGGTATTTCTTGTGGCCACTATTAAGGGCTGTCTTAGCTTTCTGTATCTGATTTATTACACTGCACAATGTGTACTATAAACCAAAATAAAAAAGGAAAACATTTGGATCAACCTCTAGATGTCACAAACTTGACATTTTTACATTTAAACAACGTCTCAAAGAATATAGAAACATACAGGAATTTGAATTCCCCTAGCATGTTGTGCTACCATTCTTGACATTGATTTCCTTATCCAATACTGGACATAGGTTGAAAATCGGTAACCCCTAGTATGATCAAACCTTTCAGCACCTTGGAGCACTCCCAGATTTCCAGCCTATAAAATAAAATAAACCAAAAGTGAACTTGTAAATCTTCGCAAGCAAGAAGTTAGGAAAATGAGAGTTATATGCGGATACATATTATATATTAATATACATACATGCATGCACATATATAAACTTTTATTCTTCTTCTCCTCCTTTTGGCAGTTTCATGCATTTATCAATCTCAGCATGAAAGAAAGCTGCACCTAGGAATTTTATGATTTAACAATGTGGGCACAAACATGAGGGTCATGTTTTGATGCAGGCATGAGACAGCTCCTAGAGCCTGCTCTGCCTTTGGGTTTTGCTGCCTCAGGAGCTTTCTCTAGTAAATCAAGCAGACGTAAACCAAAAATCAAACAAAAACTAATACATATAATAGACATAAAATTGTTTGACACTTACCAATTTCCATTGCAGCCATAGATGACGAGATAGCTTCTGCAACAGATTCTGCATTATTTGCCTTCTTATTATTGTTCTTCTATGGGTTCTTGGGTGCTTGTCTAGTAGACTTCATAGCAGCTTCACCCCTTGCTTTGCCTCTCATTTTCTTTCTTAACTCCTCTGACTAAGCATCACTTTTCTCAAGCTCCTAAATAACATAAAACTAAACAGTCAAGAAACAGAAAGACACAAAAATAAATAAATCATCACAAGGAATTGTTAATTTTTCAGTCATACATCGAGTTGCCCATCCAAAGCAGCAAGATCTTTCCTCCAAAAGGACTTTGGAGTTTCCTTTCTCAAATCATCAACCTCCTTATTGAGCTTATCCCTTTCAGCACATAGCCCCTGAACTTTCTCAATGGTCAAGCTTCCAATTGCCATGGCCAGTAGATACTCATAATCACTGATCTGTACCCCATTACTACTGCTATCAGCTTAAAATTTCACTTCTGTTTCTTCTGTATCATCAGTGGCACCAGCAACTTCTGGCTCAATAGCTTTAGTTTTCTTTGGAAAAGGAGTGAACCCTTTTGTTTGCAGCTCAACAAACAGATCAGCTCTCTTCCTATTACTTACAATGATCTCTCCCTTCACAACTGCAACGATAAACCTAACCTTGTTTTCCAACTTCAACAACTCCATTTCATGTTTGTTCAGTAGAAATTTCTGCATAAAATACAAAAATTGCAATTAAAAATTGTTTCCCTAAGAAATGGCTGAAATTATTGAGTATCAGTTCTACTCTTTTGCTATGAGCATAAGTGAGCTCACCTTTCTTTTCTCATAAAATTCAAGTCTTAAATGAAAAAATTCTTCAAGAACTGCAGGAGGGAAAATCACAAGCAGTAAATGTGTTATCATGGAAATTATATCGGTAAATTAATGTAAAGAACTCCAATTTCTCTCACATACTTTGGTCTGGGTTGTCATACTTCTTAATCACGCCTCTTGGGTCAAATAGGTGCATATTAGTTGTGCTAATTGTAGTCTGCTCTAACAAGAAGCTATGCTCTTCATTCATTAGAACCTACCAAAGCTCTGTTTGAGAATGAAATAAAAACAGAATAAGAGAGGAAATTAATAATATGCCAACGATATTGCAAATAAATTTCCAAAAAATGAAACCTAAATTATGTGAAAAGATTAAATTTGGTAATAATTGAGATAGTTACCTTTCCTTTTCTAATAGTTTGCTGCATAATCTTATAACCAGCTAGGTTTGAAGAAACATGCACTCTTAAGCTTGCCAGCTTCAGTATTCAATACTCCTCTGGCCTCGGCTAAAATCCAATCACTGATAAACTCACCACACATGATGAAAGGGAAAAATGAATAGTTCATTTGTTTGGCTACCACTTTAAGCATTAACTATGATCTTAACCCAAGGCAACCCGCAATCTAAAAATTTATATAGTTAGACAAATATGGCACTTTGATTTTTTCAATAAAATATATGAACAACTTCCATTTAATTAAGAATGATTGATTCTTTGTACAAATTGAAATCAATTCCAAGTGCAGCACCAATTAATATTCATTTGTTTTTCTTTTTGTTTTCAATGTCTATTACGTGCTAATTGCTTATCATTCTTGTGTAGTATGGCTGCTGCAAATGTTGGACAGATTGACTACACACAGCCTGGCCCCATTGACCAGTCTGTGTTGACGTTGCAGGCCAACCATCGGTCAGAAGCTATTTGGAATGGGCAGGTAAAGCACAACACTAAATATTTAACAAATGTACACACATTTGATTCATACAATGTACACGCACTTGCTGTCATATATTAATCCATGGTTTTGTTCTGTGCAGGATCCAGGGTCTCTTAAATGCCGTGTCCGTACTGAAGAGTTCTCTGATCGAGAGCCAATGGTGGACGACCGAGTCATTGACATCATTAAGGCACTCGGTTTGGAGGGACTCCTCAGGACCCCGGGTAGAGGGATTGACCACGGCCTGATAACGGCCTTAGTGGAGCGATGGCGGCAGGAGACTCACACCTTCCACATGCCACATGGTGAGGTCACCATCACATTGCAAGATGTGGAGGTTCTTCTCGGGCTTCCTGTTGACGGCGAGGTCATTACAGGGAGCACGCAGAAAGAATGGGAGAATGTGTGTGAGGAATTTCTTGGCTTCCGACCTGTAAATAATCAGAGAAAGGAACTTCATGGCCAGAGGATTCTCATCCAACGGCTTTTGGAAGCTATTGCCAATCCATTTCCGCCTAATGCCACAGAGGATCAGTTGCATAAGTACGCATGATACTACATCCTAGCGCTACTAGGGGACACAATCTTCATGGACAAATCCGGCGATAGGGTGCATCTAATGTGGGTGCAGCAGTTGGAAGACCTTTGCAATCCACGAAGATACAGCTGGGGAAGTGCTTGCCTTGCATGGTTGTACCGAGAGTTATGTAGGGCAAGTGATAAGAAAGCTAATCAGATTGGTGGGTGTTTGCTGTTGGTCCAGTATTGGGCATGGGCCAGGTTCCCATATTTGTGCCCGACAGTCGAACATGGCCCACCAGTGGATGCTTATGGTCCTCCAGTTCGTGGTCCACTGTCCCTGAAGTAAGTCTCTACCTCATACACGTCATGTAACTTCAATTTATTTATTTTAAAAGCTTCTAGGAATTATTTAAGTCTATATTAAACAATTTGAAATAGAGGTTATACACTATAATTTTATGTCAAATTTTCTAAATTATATCGGTTAATATTATCCCTTGTTCTGGATTGTAGGTGGTTGTGGGTCCCAAACAAGAAAAACAGGCCCACCCACATCTTCCTGGACAGGTATCGCGAGCAAATAGCTTCAATGTTGCCAGGCCAGGTATGAAAATGCCTTATTTAACATGTTTAGGAACAAGATATAGGTTTAGTGAACTTTGACATATAAACATTGTTGCCTAATGTGTTGCTTGTTTTTTGGCTGTCGTAGGTGGTGTGGCAGCCGTATGAAGCTGAATTCGAGGACCTTCCGCCATGGTGCGTTGCAGGGAGGGCCGTGTGGACGGCAACGGTGCCACTTGTATGTTTCCACCTAGTAGAGAAACATACACTGGATCGTGTCGTTCGTCAATTCGGGATGATCCATGAAATTCCCCGTAATGTTGACACCGATACAGTGCTTCATGCCATTGATTTGAGGGGGAAGGTTGGTGTTGATTGGATGCGGAAACATGCTGAGCATATTACAGAGTGGGGTAATCGCCTTCAACAGCGTTGTGAAGCAGTGCTTGGTGATATGCCTCCACAACACGAGTACTTCGATTGGTACAAAAGGGTAACTCGGAGGTTCATCAATGTCCTCGGTGCTAGATTGATTATAATGGTAACTTTTCTATCTATTGAATTTTTAATTAGCATTTTGTCTACTCTATGCGCTAGCTACATCCTTAATATAAAAGATAATTTAAATTTAGTCAAAGGTAACACCTGGTCTCCCTATAACTTGCAATTATTACTAGCAAAACCAATTCAAAACCAATGTTTATTTTATTTTCGATTGAATTACTAATATACCTGGTATTGCATTACTAATATACCTGGTTTTTTCATGTCAGATTGAAGGATATGCCCGTTTGTTGAGGCGTCACCCAGTGGGCACCGAGGACTACAAGGACATTACTGATGTACTAAATGCAGTGCAGGAGATTGGCCGTGTACAACCTCCTATCCCTAAGGCCCCGAATGAGGAGGCAGCTACTCCTGCGGCAATGCCTACTCAAAGCCCAAGCACAAGCAGAGCTCTTGTCGGACGTGGGTCTCGTTCGTCTGTTGCTACCCCGAGAGTTGTCCCTACCCCCGATCCCCACCCATCCACCCCAAATCCATCCTCTAGCCCCACCATCCCCTCACCCATCCCACATCCATCCCCTAGCCCCACCACCATCCCTTCACCCACTCCACATCCATGTCCTGGGTCTGACATCCGTCCACCCACCCCACGGTCATTTCCTGAGCTGTCACCCATTCCATCCTTTGACCTAGGTCTTGATCCAACCCCTCTTGACATGCACACGCAGCCACCCTCCCACAGTACATGCACTGGCCCTTCTTCGGGCATTGACCCACCCCATGTTCACGTTGAGCAGCCTGTTGGGTTACCTACAGAGGCAGCAGGTCGGCCGAAACGCATAGCAAATGCACCTTCTTGTGGGACAGAGGGCACAAACATGGACACAATGCTGGGCCTGAGGCATTTGACGAAGGACATGCAAGACCTCCTCCTCATTATACGCGACGACGTAAGGTTCAAAAAAGGTAATTAGACAGAAGAGAGACAAAGATTTCTATGTTAGATAGGCACATACTTCATATATTTGTCTTATATTTATTATTGGTTGTGTTTCTGTGTTGTGTGTGTATGGCAGGGAATGACGTGTGGAATCTGAGACACATTGTCTCCTTCAAGTTCGCGGAAATGACAAACCTGATATGCAATGCAAAGACAAGTTCCTGATTCAGAGCACTTTTATTCCCTTTGGGTCAACTGAGGAGGATATTACTTCTGACATGGTAAGATCTATGGTTACCTTTCTAATTAGGTTACTCTTGATTTAGTATGCTAATTTCTTCCTTGTGGGTTTGCTTTGTTTAAGCAGAGCTGAAATTCAGAACATTATGAAGTTCTGGTGAATAAGTCACCTATGTGTGAATTTCTGATGCACTAGCTTTAGCTTCTAAATCTCATAGCAACACTACCCTTTATCTGTGTTTGTTTTTGGTGGGAGCGACAGTGGAGAATTTTGAACCATTGTACCACATGCTGTACCATTTGTCCTAAAATTTTGAGCTGGTGGAAGGGATAAATCTAATCATTATTCTTATAGAGTGTGTAAGGGACTTTGGAATTTTTACAGAGGTAAGTTTATAAACTTATGTAATTTCTTCTTTTTTTAGGTGCAGATAGAATGCCCAATTTCGGAGGACTCCAATGTTGACAAGGAAGGACATATGAAACCTTTGAGGAAGGTACTGACACTAGCTTTTAACCACAATCTCACTCCCATCCCAGTTTTTTTTTCCTCAATTGTTAAGTTACACATGCAACTAGTGAGTTTTGGATGCACAGTCTCACCTTGTATTCCATCCTTAAGTGTCTTTTGAGCTAGAACTTGTTGACAACATCATTGTACACATCCACAAGATGGATACATGAAGTTCTCTCTCCCCCTCTCTCCCCCCTTTATTTCTACTTCTATTTGTTGACTGTTTGAGATTTTATGGGGGTTTACTTGATCTGCAATCATACAGCTGACCTACAGATTAGGCCTAATGAGGTCATGGAGGCTGGGGCAAGAGTTTACATACCTGTATCAGTTTCAGGTACTGTTTGTTTGCTTTGCTCTTTCTCTCTTTGAAAATTTGAATGTGACAACTTTTTTGATCTTATTTTCTTGTGCATGGAAGAATTTGTTGGGTCAGTTGATCAAGTGAGATAGGGTATTATGGAGACTAGTTTTTTGTGGGGTTTTTAGTTTTTAGTGTTTTTTTTAGTGTTTGTTTAGCTGAGATCGTTTTAAGTTTAGTTCAGATTAGAAGAATTGGAATTGGATAGTTGGGGTTTTGAATTTTGTGACTGTGGCTGGAATGTGTAGCTAAATGTTTGAAATTTTTATATATATTCAAGATTTTGTTTTGGATGCAAAATTGTGTTAAATGGTGTACTGAGGGAAAGTTGACTTTGGTAAAATTACTTCTTTGTGCTTTTGGAAGTAGTTTTTGGCTATAAGTTGGTTAAAGTATAGTCGTATCTAGACCAAAAGAAGAAGAAGAAGAAGCGGATTTGAAAAGTTGTACATGAGCAAATAAGCTTAAAGAAAAAGAAATAAAAAATCTTTTGCCAAACTAACACATTTTTAGGTAAAGTTATTGAAAAATGTCCTCACTACAAAATGATCCTAATTATGTAGGGTATGAGAGAGGTGATTGGTAGGCAGCATAATTCCTAGTTTTTGTAGAGTTTGGCTCTTGGACTTGATCCCATCACTTGAGTGGAGGAAACTTGCTATTGCACTAAGGTCTGACCTCTAGGTAAATTTACTGAAAGGTGAAATAGCAATTAGGATGATTACTTAATTGTTTAGTCTTGCTCACTGATTGTTTATTGATCAAGGTATGGTGGCTTGTAATGGAGAATTAAGAGGTTCATGGGTAATGTTTACAATTTGTGTAAAAGTGATTTGGTAATGGTGTGATAATTGCGTGAAGTTGAACAAGGTATTTTGAAGCCTGATGGAGGTAATTCATTACAAGCTGCAGAACAATTCGACTTTTAATTGTAGTTTATCTTTATTTTGAAAGCCAGACATAAGATTTAATTGCTTGGAGAAGTTGTTTATAATTTAAAGTAATAAAAGGATGTTTTTTTTCAAAAGACACCCTTAATTTTTTAACTGTTGAGCTTTTCGAAGTGTAAATTGTTGATTTTGTTTTCTGAAAGGCGTACAATGTTGTTGACTTATCATTTTGTTTAAATTGCATTAATATTCCATTTGTCAATATTGGATTTGTTTTTAGATATTGGACAATTTAGGAGGAACATTCATGATGGTTATTGACAGCTTAAAGGTCTCTCAGCTTGCAAAAAGATTCAATTGGGAGTTCTTTATGAATACAGAGAGTTAGAGAATGGAGAAAATTTGTGAATTCTGCACAGCTTTGAGGCCAGTTGTTTACTGTAAATCCGATGCAGCACATCTTTGTCTTTCCTGTGATGCAAAGGTCCATTCAGCCAATGCGCTTTCTAGTCAGCATCTGCGAAGCCTCCTCTGTGACTTGTGCAGATACCGCCCAGCTCATGTTCACTGCACAGATCATCGAATGTTCATGTGTCGCAGCTGTGATAGAAGCCTGCATGATGGCACTTCCCAGCATCAGAAACAGGTCATCAGCAGTTACATGGGATGCCCTTCTGCTAAGGATTTTGCAGCATTGTGGGGTTTTGAACTTAATGAACTAGGCAATAGTACTCAACCAGATCACTTTCCGTCCACTTCACATATTTCTGAGGATTCCAGCGTGGTAAATTTGGCTATTCCAAGGCAATCTTGCTCACAAATTGGAGGCCCTTCAGTGTTATGTGCAGTGAATCCTGCAACTCTAGGCTCTAGTACAGAATCTGAAGTGGGATCAAGCAGTCAACAAAGTAAGGTAAGGCAGGGTTTATGCTTGCAAGTATCAAGTGTGTAACTTGGCTTTAATGATAATATGCCTTTTTTGTCGTGTATAAATTTCCCTTTTCTTTTCTTCCAATTTTTTTTTCTCTCTTTTGTGATAAATTTTTCTTTTAGATCACAAGATAAGAAGTTCAGGCCCAGGTAAAGTTTATGCAAATTATGATTTAGCAAATTGTTGATATGGGACAGGTTTTAAGATTTCAGGAGATTCATAACCATTTTACATTGTCCTGTCTTAGTTTAGTCATCATCAAAACTCAAAGTCATAGCTAAGTTTTTGTAATTCTACATTGATGAATTTCTCCATCTGACTATTGATCTGACACATGAGTTTTAATATAAACAGGAGGACAAAATAATTTGTATATATTTGACGATAATATGCTGCTTGCAGTAACTTCCCTTCAATTTGAACTTCTCAAAGATTTATTGCTAAACTGATGCTAAATTATATGTCTCAGGTGCATTAGAATTTTATAATCTCTGCGTAATTTGAATAAATTTGACAAAAGATACTCTGGTGGATAAACTCGGGTTTTTAAAACAAGACACTGAATTCCCTCAGATTCTTATTTTAAAGTGATAAAATACTTCTTAAAATGTTCATGAAAAAGAAAAACAGACAAGATTATTTCTAATATAGTGGTACACTTTGCAGATGGCGTGTCACATAAAATTTCGAATGTTATCATTTTTTGCATTGAAAGACAGCAAACAGTTCTAGAATGGATCGTATCATTCTTGGATACCTTATGCATCTATAGAGGCGTTCTGTGGCCCTGGCATTGGACATTCTGAGAAGGAACGCTGGTCTTTAGTATACAGAAGAGGATCCGACATTATGTAATTAAAATGGTCTGACACCACAAATACTGTTTTGGTACTTAACATGTGATATAGTAGCCTCTATGAGTTGTGCATAAAAACAGAAGAGATAAGTAATAGAAATATCGGAAATTTTCTTGTGCTTGGTTGTATTCATATTGCAGTGAGATCATTGCGTTTTCTAGGTTTTGTTTTCCTAACACTCTGATTCTTTTTTTGAATTTTAATGGTTTGGGATTGATATAATATTAAAAGGATGTTATTTTAGTTGGGTAACATATGGCTTTTCAACCACTACGTTGCAACTCAAATTTGATGCCAATCATTGTTTGGGTTTAAGCCCTAACCTGCAACTAAAGATTGGGCTATTGGAGGCCCTTTTTTTTTCTTCCCCTGGGTGCATGCCTCGCGGGGGGTGGGGTGGGGTTGGATAGGAAATAGGAAACTGTAAATGAAAGTGAATTTTTTCTTCTTCTTATGTTACAATTGTCCTCATCATTCCTTCGAAGCCCCTTTCAACCATTCCGTTCATGTTGGCTTCATGTTCTTGATCCTCTTCTCCAGTTTTCTTGAATTCTAAACTTTCAAATGATTTGTCAAGAGTTTTATGGCTCAATTGACACCTCCTGATATTTCTAACAGAGTTATACAAAATTCAAATCATCCTACTCTCAACTATCAAATTATCAAATATATAAATAAACTTTTGAAGGATTTGTATTTGAATTAGTCAATCTTACACGCCACATACACAAGCTGGAGCAAAGTAGCCAATTTAGAAAAGAATGATTTTCTTATTTTATAAATTATTAGCCATTAATGGAACATCTTGACATGGATGCCCTTAGGCACTGCCGTAGATAACCTAGAAATCATACTTGGAAAGGGTGGCCAATTAGCTAGAGCAACTTGTGCCGATTGCAAACAAAGGGGAAATCAAGCACATTAAAATATCTTATGGGGAAGGTCCCTTTGATATCCAAATACAGTTAGGAAAAGTTGGTAATGTTGGGGTAAATCATAAGAAAATTTTGGGTAGAGCTGAGCTAGATCTTCTATAATTTCTACAAAATTGATGAGGGAGGTTAGCATAATATCCAAGGGAATTCTAATAAATATCTCATGTCCCACTTTTAGTGTTTCATACTTCCAACCATTTTATGCACAATCAACTTCAATACTTTATGAGGAATAAAACAAGAAAAAGGAAGGAAAAAAAAAAAGATCGTGCATAAAATAAAATACTCAACACAAATTTTTATTTGGGAATTTCATACTTCGATATTTTGTAATTGTCATACTTCATTGTTATCTGGAGTCTCGGCAATAAAAGGTTAAGTGTCGACAACCATATATTCTACAAATTCCATGTTTTTTTAAGGTGCATAAATTATATTTTTCCTATAATTCTTTTTTAAACAATTTTCAAGGTGTTGAGAAAACCTTTTTATTTTTTAACACTCTTTTGACATGCACCAGATTCCACATCACCTCCATTTCTTTACAGCAGAATTTCGTTACACAGCCATATGACCAGTAAATACGATCATGCTTGTACAAGACTACAATACATCAGGGGGAAAAAATATATTAGAGAATATCATTAACCAATTATAGAATACAATCAATACATGTTTTGTGTAAGACAATCAGGCAAAAAAGTGAACAAATTTGACCACAAAAAAGTGAACAAATTTGAGGCATGTAAGTCAGAGGGACAATAAATAAGTTACTAGTTTGGGTCATTTTATTTTAGTTTTAATAAAATTTAAATCCTATGATTTAAGGTGGTTTGGTTTCAAAATAAATCTTACAATTGTAAACTAAACTACTTAATTCGAGAGTCTCAAATTACCCATTGAAAGTTTAAGATAGATAGATACTATAAGTTGCAATTTCGGTGTTGTTAATTTGAAATATAGTTCTGCAATTAAAAAAAATTAAAAAATTAAAAAATAAAAAACCAACATAAATCGAGTATTAAACACTCGATTTACATTGTAAATCGAGTCTTAGAAACTCGAGTTATATTCAGTACTCGACCTCCCTACCAGCGAGTCCACCAGGCAGAGAGTTCAAAAATATTTACGATTAAATGCCACTGGAAAAATTCCCAGTGGAAATCGAGTCTCTGACACTCGATTTCTATTTCAGTGGTTTTTTCGTAAATACGTCCCAACCAAATCGAGTTTTTGTAACTCGATTTGTACTACCAGTATTACCATTATACCATTCGATTGGAAGTCGAGTATTAGACACTCGATTTCCATCAGTGGAACTCGAGTTCCTTACCAGCGAGTACGCTAGGCAGAGAGTTCAAAAATATTTACGGGCAAGTGCCACTGGAAAAATTCCCAGTGGAAATCGAGTCTCTGACACTCGATTTCTATTTCAGTGGTATTTTGGTAAATAAGTCCTACACAAATCGAGTTTTTGTAACTCGATTTGTACTAGGACTATTACCATTATGCCATCCGATTGGAATCAAGTTTTAGAGACTCGATTTCTACTGGGTTTTTTTTTTTTTGTTACACTCTTCCCCTGCAGCAGTATACCAGAAATTTTTTTTCCTTCCCCTGCAACTGTAAACCAGATCCAGAAAACATCACATAGGCAATGTATACAAACATTAATTGAAGAGTACATTGAATGCAAGAAATTGGATTAAAATAGTTACTGGGCATGGGCAGTATAGTTGCCCTCTTAGCTACAGACCATACAAATTTAACCAGAGTACATCTGGCATACAATCTGATAACTAGCTATCATTGCTTCAAACAAGGCCCCTGTGGTTGAACTTGCTGAAGTAAGTGCTACTAATGCCAAAGTAGTACGGTTGTTGGCATTATAGGCAAAAGCTGCACAACGCAACTAATGTAACGAGTACAATGGATAGCTACTACTTCAATTACAACAACATTCAGTAATAAACAAAATAACAACTAAGTCGATACAACATAGTCTACATAGTTGCCTAACACTTGTCCATACTGATACAACATGGTCGCGTAGCACTTGTCCATACCAAAGATAACTACAACTCCCACGTACAATGCCATTCCAAAATCGAGCCTCCGCTCGCCTGAAAAACATTAAAATGCAGTTGTTAGTTCCTAAATACGAAGAACAAAAACCAAATAAGATTCTGAGCATATTATATCAAAACAACAAAGGCACTTGCCTAGTTTGTAGCACTACCGCCTGTCGAAGCCCCACGGGAACCGCTTGTCGAACTCCCAAGGGAATTGGGACATCTTCTGCGGTTATGCCCCTCTTCATGACACACTCCGCATCGCTGCCGCAGTTGAATCTCCCTCAAGTGCGAATCTGGGTTCCGGCTTCCCCGTTTTCGCCGTACCCCATCCATTTCATTTCTTATTCTTGACTTCACAGGGCGACCTTTGGCCCGCAACAGACTTGGGTCAGGCACCCACCGTGGTCCGCGAACGTCCCTCCACAATGACTCTAACATTGGCACCACAAATTAATGTAAATATGTGTGAATGACGTTCTCCAAACTGTAACATGGGTCAATATAGCTGGTCGCATTGAGATGCAATTGTTGCAAAACTTTAATTGCATGTGAACAAGGGATCTTAATGTTTTGCCACTTTCCACAACCACATGTTCTAGCAAATACGCGCACTTCATGACTGTGGTTTCCCCCTCCACCTCTATGGTCGTTGTACGGGGTAACCACTTGATATACACTAGTTTCATGATTAAATTCCCTCACAGTGTGTCCTGAAGTTTTTTGCAAATTTGTGTTATAGATCCCCATTGCATAATCACTCCACACCTTACCTTGAGAGCGATCAGAAGTAATTTCTTTATGTCGATCATGGAAATATGCAACAAGTTTGCACCAAGTGAACTCAACCATTGCAGCAATGGGCAAACCGCGGGCACCTTTAAGTACCCCATTAAAGCACTCAGAGATATTGGTTGTCATTGCCCCGTAACGTCTTCCACCATCATGTGACTGGGTCCATTTCTCCACATCCTCACTCATTAGATATGTGTATGGCATATAGCGTTCAAGATGGGGATCATCAGGGTCTACCCTCCTCAGTGCATTAATCTCGACATCCTTAATAGTTTGCATTATGGACTTAAATTTAGCGTCATGAGTCGCATATCCAGCTTTCAAGGCCAATGCCTTTAGAGTCGGGTCATCAAAGTGTGTGTTGAAGTTGCTAGCAACATGTCGAAGGCAATATCGGTGATGCACCTGTAACTTTCCATCATCACCTAAAGGCCACTCTGCAATGGCGCATTTGATACCTTTATGTCGGTCAGAAATAATGCAAATGCCCTCGTTAGGTATCACATGCCCTATCGAATTCCTGAGACACTCTAAAAACCACCCCCAACTAGCCCCTGACTCCTTGTCCACAACAGCAAAGGCGAGAGGCAAAACCTTTTGGTTAGCATCCGTTGCCATTGCAATCATCAACACCCCTCGATATTTACCATACAAATGAGTCCCATCAATACTGATCACTGGCCTGCAATATCTAAATGCAGCAATGCATGGAGCGAATGCCCAAAATACATAGCGCAGTAACGTAGTACCATCTATGGGGCTAGGTATGGTCCAATAGTTGTACTGGGTACCCGAATCCTGATCCAAGTATGCCAACAATAACTTTCGCAACTTTTGGTAAGACTCCTCCCAATCTCCAAATATCTTAGCAATTGCCTTTTGTTTTGCATCTCATACCTTATAGTAAGAGAGCTTATGATTATACTTAGTATCTATGTGGCCCCGGAGCTCATCAATACGAGCAGTGTGATTTTGTCGCAATTTCCCCACAATTTCTGATGCAACAAAATTAGAATCCATCATTTTACCGTCTCTTTGCAGGCCAAAGGGTATACAACTGTGTGGACCCACATAAGACGTGACCATCCACAGACTATTTAATTTAGCCTTCATGAATGCCCCAACGTACCACTTGCAGTTGGTGTCAATGCACGCGGCGCACAATTTAGTTTTGGTCGACCTCCGGATTATAAAATTTCTATTATCCTTTGCTGCGTATATTATCAATGCACACTTCACCGCCTCTTTATTTGCAAAAGTCAACCCCTTATTAAAATGCATCCCATCTTCCCAAGTAGAAACAAATGGTATCTGAAGACGTGGAGGATCAACCATATTTTCCCAAGTATTTGCGAAGAATGACTCGGCAGGAGGTGTGTAGGCAGTGGTCGTATTTGTAACATGCTAGACACCAATATCATCGTCCGCATCACCTTCATCATGGCACTCCATATTTTCCTCTTCAAAATTGGAAGCAAGTTCATGGTCATCCACATCCTTCTCAAAGTCGCCTCGCTCAATCCTCTCTTCGTACTCATCCATATCATCGAGATTTTCATCATTATTCGCAAAATGATCTTCGTCCTCCACCCCTAAATATGTCTCTTGAGGTTGAAGTGTTTCACTAGTATTGGCAGCATAATCTTGAGATGGGAATGTGTAACCTCCCATTGTAGTGCATCCATCGTCTAATTGCAAAGATGTAGTTGTTTGTTGCTGCAACTCCTCGACATCAACTTCTGCGAGCGGCTCGGAACTTACGTACAACTCAGCAGCATTTACTTGGGGCATTTTATGGATTCTATTAAACATGACCTTTACATGTTTATCTTCTTTGATCGCCATGTACTTGTAATTTATCCGTTCATGAAGGACTTCTTGTGGGTAACGATAAATAATATTTATGTCATAACAAGTAGGGCTCAAACTCAGTTCTTTCATTATTTTCATCTTCAAATCATTCAATGTCTTCAACTTACGACATATCATCATGTAATAGCATTCGATACTCGGCCCTTGAAATGCGAATCCGTCAATCTGTTCAGGATTGAAAATGGGACCACCGTAGTATACATTTATGTCAATATTCTTCAGAGATTGTGAACCTATTAGAGTCAAAGGTAATATGTTAGTGACATATTTTAACACAATTACAAAACATTTTTATGTACTCAAAGTAGGAAAATTACAACTTCTTACATCCAACACACCCCACATTTGCATATACTCACTCCACATCACATACAAACACACTCAATCATTATCATTTCATACTCAAACAAATAAAAAAACTAAAGACAACACTTACCCCCACTACAAAATTTCAAATCATTCTAACAAAAAAATAATAACAAATAATAAACCAAACAACAACAAAAATAGCCATGATAAAAGCCTAACAATACAAATATATATCTTAAATATTTTTTACTTCTTATAAAAAAAATAAATAAATAAATAAGCCTAGCATATATACACTAACTTGTTACATCATATGCATGTACAAACCCCACATTAACATATATACTCAATCATTACCATTTGTTTCTAAACCAAAAAAAAATTCATTAATCATACTCAAATTAAAAAAAAAAAAACTAAATGCACAAATATTCAAATCATTCTATAAAAATTATAAAGAAAAATTACAAACCAAACAAAAAAACTAATGATACATACCCATAAAAAACCTAAAATTACATATATGTAACTAACAACTACCCATAAAAAAACCCTAACATTACATATATGTAACTAACAACTATTCAAAAAAAAAAAAACTAACAACTAAAGAGAGTGTATAAAAACCTTACTTGACATGAGAATGTGTAAATGGAGGGTGAGTTTGATTTGAAGTTTTCTATGAGAGTGAGAGAGAGAGAGTGAGAGAGGAAGAGAGAGCTGCTGGGTTTTTAGGTGTGGCAAACGGCAGAACCCAGAAAATAGGTATGGTATGATAAAAAGAAACTGCCCTAACCACGTGGAAGAAAGGGGACCAACCATTGAAAATCGAGTCTTTGAGAATCGATTTTCCTTTTTAAAAACCGAGTCTATGAGACTCGATATCTACTTGGAGTTCCCGTTCATCCAACTGGCAGCATATAATAGTATTTAATTCTTCGCATATAAATCGACTCTCTAAGAGTCGATTTCCAGGTGGCCGCCACATGGAAAAGCGCCACATCAGATCTGATCAACCCACGCAAATCGAGTATCTAAGAGACGATTTATAGGCTTAAAATCGACTCTCTAAGAGTCGAGATGTTAGTATAACATATACTTCCAAACAAGTGCCTACTAACTATATTCTTCAACAGTTATGGCTAATAGGCCATTTTCTCCCTTTATTTCTCTCTCGTTTTGGATTTCACTTTTTCTTGCCATCATTGGAGTGGATTTGTTGGGGATTCATAACTGTGATTGGGTTTCCATAGTTTCTTTCAATATTTTTGTATCTTCTCTCAGGTGCCTTCTGAACATGGCATCTACATCTATCTGTATTTGCTGCAAACAAAGGCAACCCTTTTCCATTTATCCATTAGCCCTTAGCAAGTTTATACACACAACAGAGTATAAAAATCAACATCTTGTATACAATTCAAAACTACAATAATTCTAAGCAAAAAAACGCATAGACCATTGACACTAAACTGTTTTCATTCTCGTTTCATATGACAAAACCGGCCAATGCCAAGTTGTCAAATGGTTTATCTGCTAGCTGTTGGAAATGGAATACATGAAACTAATGCAATGTTTGTATTTGGTACAAATCTAACATCTCTTCGAAATAATTACTGAGTTAAGTTTTGCATATTTTAGCTACTGTATTGGTATGCCCCGAAGAAAACAAATTTACCAAATCTTATAAAGAATACAAGATATCCATAACCACCAAAATACCGAAAAATGGACAAAAGCAAAGAAGCCACTCTAGCAAAGCAGTGGCTAATCCCAAACACCACAGTCTGGTAGGTGTCACGTGCGCAAGCCGCAAAGCACAACACAATGCAATATGCTGCCCACGTCTTATCTTAACTTTTCACAATCAAACGCCATAGTGCCGCCGCTGTGGACCTGATCTTGAGTCGATGGTTTTGAGGTATGGGTTCGCGATGATTCTCTGCTTTGCGATTTGGGAGGGAGCTGCCTTCATGAAACAAGTTTTGTGTTTTAAATTTGGGCAAAACTGCACCGTTTTTATTGTGCCAAGTCTGCCATTATTTTTCACAATTTTTGGGCTGATTCGACAAAAATAAAACATGTCAATATAGTGATGTGTCAATTAATGGAAAAAACTAACTAGAAGGTGTAAATTGCTAACGAAACCAAACTTCAAGGTATAAAATCAAATTTCTGAAACTTTGGGGTGTAAAATCCAAACAACCCTAAAGTTCAAGGGTGTAATTTGCAATTTATCCTTCTTTTTTTTTTTTTTTTAATCCTTAGAGAAGCTATATTGTTGCCCACAAAATTGAATCTTGGGCTGGCTCTTGTACTGAGTAAAGAACTATAGAAGTACATCTCCTCTCTCCTTCCTAGGGTGTTTTTATTTGCTGGTGCAAATGTTGAGGTCCCTCTTTAGGTTGTCTCTTCCTTCTGAATTGATAAAGGGTGGGTTTGGATTGCGCTGAAAGCAATTTTGTGAACTCTCTCACATGTCTTTCCCTTCCTCTTATCCCACATGCATGCCCAAAAAGTTGTTCATACAATACTTAGATGACTATGTCTCCCATTTCAACCTTAGTCCTATGTACCAAAGAACTGTGAAGTCTGCTGAGTACAGTGAGGTTTCCAAGAAATGGCTTGTGAAGGCTAGGAATGCAAGTTCAGGTGAGGTTGAGATATACTGTGCAAAGTTTTCAGTAGTGGCCACTAGTGGGGAAACAACCAATCCTTATACTCCAGAGGTTGAAGGATTAAACACTTTCCCTAGTGAAGTTCTTCATTCTAAGTTAAAATCAGGGAAGGAGTTAAATAACAAGAATGTTTTGGTTGTTGGGTCTGGGAATTCTAGCATGGAAATTGCTCTAGACCTTGCAAATCATGGTGCCAAAACTTCTATTATCGTTCAAAGCCCGGTATGAAATTAATCACATCTAACTTAGACTGAATTTTTCTTTCACGGGTCACTGTTATTAAGACAAAAACTTAGTTATAGGATTAAATGTAATCAGGAAACCAAGATACATGAATTGTGCCCAAAGGTTACCCTTATTATTATATATCCATTCATCATTGAAAAATATTTGATCTCACTATAGATGGTGGACTTGGCCAAAATTATGTTGAAGTATTTTAAGCTTAGCTTGGTGGACTCCTTGATGGTCATGCGTAGCAAGCTGGTGTATGGGGACCTGACCAAGTATGGGATAAGAAGACCTACAGAGGGTCCTTTCTATATGAAGGTTCAGTATGGCAAGTATCCGGTTTATTGATGTAGGTGCCTATAAAAAGATGAAGTCAGGAGAAATTCAGGTAGAGTGTTTTGAGTAAGAGAACGGTTCAAATAATTAAAAATTCATATTAATTAACTGTTAGAACTTAAAATTGTGGTTGGTATCCGAGTCAAATTTGATCTACACTAAGTTTATAAATAGGATTTCGTTTTTTTTACTTGTTTTACAAGTACATGGACCTGCAATGAGTATAAGATTTTAACAAAGCTCAAGTTATTAGAATGTTTTCATTAGATCCAGTCTAATGGCATTCTGTCATTATCTATTAAATTAAAATCTAGAGGTCAAATCCTCTTAACCCTCATTTTAAGTAAAATAAACAGTTATTAGAAGTGCAATCTTTATAAGTTAGGTGCTTGTCTATTGGTAAAACATACCAGTCGTTTAACTACTTTGTTAACTTGGCCCATGAAGAGCAATGAGCTGGCTTATTGTCTTAAATGGCAAAAGTTTAGAAGACCAAAGATTAGAGCCTCAGAAACCAAGTAAATGAGTCACATTCATGTGTAAATCATGTAGTATAATATACTGTAATTTAATGTTTCTTTTAAGCTCCTGTTTGTTTTTTCTTTGAAAATGCCTGTCTTTGATTGATCCACACGTTATGTAGGCCTTGCCGACAGTAGTACTATACTTAAGAGGCAATGACGTATTATTCAAGAGCGGCAAGTTGCATCCATTTGATACAATTGTTTTTTGTACAGGATTCAAGAGGTCAACAAACTTGTGGCTTAAGGTAATGATTCTGTACTTTCGGTCTCATATTGTTAATCTTTTATGAATTCTTATGTGGACACATACTTTACTGCAACTTATATCTTTATCAATCTGTGATTGGATTACATCACTTTTATACATAGCACCGCCATTGGTACTTGGTGAAAGGCGAATTCGATTACCACTTGACACATATGCAAGTTGTGACAAAGTATGTGACATAGTTTGTGTCCCTAGACTTTTTGGTCTTTTATTGGAGTGTTTGAAATTTAAATTATTAATACTAAGTTTTTACTAGTTTTATCTCTATTTAAATTAAGGAGAACAATTTAAAAAATCTATACCATTTTATGTAAAAGACAATGTATGAAATGACATTTTAATAAATTTTTTAAACAAAATTAAAAGAAAAATATAAGATGAATCTAGATAGAATTAACAATATAGAACAGAAGGAAGAAGTATCTTGTAACAATGAAGTTGTCTAATCATGTTTTGGAAGGAAAGAGCTCAGTATATTTCCTAGGTGTGTGGTGGGGGGGGGGGGGGAATGAAAGTTGCAAAAAACCCTTCTTTTTTTTTTCTTTTTTTTTTTTGGTGTGTTACCTAGTGGAGAATGGAGTAGATCAGTAGACATTGTGGTTTGAAAGGACCCATAGATTTCATCTGTGGATGGTTTTAAACCTAAGCCCAAGTTTGAAGGCATTGATAAAACCTTTAATGGTGGCTAACCTGCTTCACCAACATTTTGGGAGTTGGGATGTGCATAAATTGGTCCAGTTATTTGATGCAGAATCTGTTACAGCCATTAAGAGTATCCCTATCCCAAGAACTCAGAGTTTAGACAGGACAGTATGGATTGGTGACAAAACTGGTACCTTTTCTTTATATCTACTTATTTGATTTCAACTCTCAAAGATTTTTGGAGCATAGCAGTAGACTTGATGAGGCCCATTCTAGAAAAAGCACTAGAAGAGTAGAATCCTTAAAAGACTTAAGGTCCAACTATGGAGAATTGCAGTAGGAGCACTTCCTCTAAACATAGATTTGGCCTCAAGATTAAAGATTGAAGAAGAAGACATGTGTTCCCTTTTTGGTCTAGAGCTAGAAACTGAAGCTCATCTATTTAAGAATTGTATAGTTGCTAAAAAGACTTGTTTGGATGGTACTTGTTGTGGCCTAAATTAAGACATCTAGTATGGACCTCATCAAACTAATGGTAGAACCACCAACCCAGTTGTTAGGAAATCATGTGAATAAGGAGATTGTTGAGGACATGCAATTCATGTTAAGGCACAATCCTTCATCCATGTGCAAATTCAACTGGGTCCAAATAATTGGGAATCAAGCAGCACATAATTGGGCTAGTTGGGGTTTTTGTTTCTCACTCAATTTTTGGTTTTTTTTTTTCTTTTTTTTTCTTTTTTTTTGCAATTGAGTCTCCCTAATTCTGTGCTCAGGGTCTTTGAGCTCGACTCGGCTGTTTAATTTTTATTGTGTTTAGTCCTTTTTGTTTTAATATATATCTACTTATTTTAGGAAAAAAAAAATTGTAAATACTCACTTTTTAATAGAAACTAGTCACAGACTCATGCAATGCATAGAAATAAATAATTATTTTGTATTGTAATATAAGGTATAATTTTTTCTCTAAATTTTTTTGAAGATAATTTGTTCTCTCTAAAAATTAAAAAAAAATTCTATTTGGTCTAATTCGATTCACTCAGTCAATTTTGGCCCTCCTTTAATCCATTTTAGATTAATTGGGTCTTAAATTAATTCTTTTTGTAGGTTTTATTTTCAAGTTTAGCTCAAAAAATCATTTTTTTTCTTCATTTTTGGGTTGAAAAATATGAGATTTTATTATATTTGGGCTAAACTCTTTAGTTTTGAGTTAAAAAAATACAAAAAAAAAATACTAAAATGGACATTAGAAATTAGAAATATGAGCCCTAAAAATGCAATAAAAATGATAAATATTCAGTAGTCTTATTCAATCCACATTGGTTCTATTCGGTCCATTTTGTCCTCCTCAGTCTAATTTGGTCCTATTCAATCCATTCGGTCAACTTTGGTTTTATTCGGTCCATTATGTCTACTTTGGTTCTATTCTGTCCAAATTGGTCCTATTTAGTCCACTTTGATCCACTTTAGTCCTATTCAGGCCATTCGGTTCACTTTGTTCCTATATGGTCTACTTCGGTCCTACTCTGTCAAGTATGTTCACTTCGGTCCTATTCGGTCCACTTTGGTTTTATTCGGTCCATTATGTCTACTTTGGTTCTATTCTGTCCAAATTGGTCCTATTTAGTCCACTTTGATCCACTTTAGTCCTATTCAGGCCATTCGGTTCACTTTGTTCCTATATGGTCTACTTCGGTCCTACTCTGTCAAGTATGTTCACTTCGGTCCTATTCGGTCCACTTTGTTCTTATTCGATCCATCCAGTCCTATTCTCTCCATTTGGTCCAATTCAGTCCATTCAAATCACTTCATTTCATTTTGGTCCGCTTTGATCTATTTTTGTGCACTTACATAATGGGAAAAGACATGTTTGGGTTGAAATCACCATAATGTAAATCCAAATTTATTAATAAAAAAAATCTCAAACGCATAATATCTAAAGTCTTAAGTATTTATTGTTGCAACGCTTTTGTTGAACCACATTAATATAACATTTCAGTCAACTTAGGTACAGCTAAATTGAAGTGAAAGTTTTTCTAAATATAAAAATTATGAATATGCAAATGTAATCTTTAGGGCAGTTATCCATTTGTTTTAATGTTGTCACTTTTTAAATGAATTGTGTGAGATTGATTATACATTTAAGCAAAATAAATAAATATATACATATGCATGTATGTATAATTTTTATTTAAATAAATTATTCATTCTTTTAAAAGAGACTATCATAACAATCAAAACTCATATCAAACTTATATTGAATATGTATAATTTATTCTCTACATTTTATTGTAGCAAGAGAGAGAGAGAGAGAGAGAGAGAGAGAGAGAGAGAGAGAGAGAGAGAGAGAGAGAGAGAAACTATTTGTGATAGAGAACTAAAAAATACAACACCAAAACATATGAACCCAAAATAGAGTTTTAAAAATTACAATGATTCATCAATATAAAGTAGAGTTGTAAGAAAGACTAAAAATTCAAGAGAAAGAGAATAACCACTTTTTTCAAGAGAAAATGTGAGAGAGAATAATAAGAAATTTATATGAAATAATATGAGAAGAAAAAAAAAAAATATATATATATATATATAGTACTAAATACTAAATTATCCAACTCATGTTATGTAATAAAATAACATTATATATATATATATATATATTAATCAAAGAAAACATTATATTCTTATATACTATTTTTATAATCCAATATGATAACATCTATGAAATTAAAAGGAATAAAAAAGATAACAACTTAAAAACACAAAACCTAATCACATCAACTCTAAGTAGATTTCCAAATAATACAAAAATTAATCAACCTACAGTAGAGATGCAAGAAAAATATATTAAAAAATCCACCAAAAATGAAGGGAAAAAATGAGAAAGAGAAAGAGAGAAAAATAACCTTTTGTGTGTGGAAAATGAGAGAAAGAAAAAGAGAGAAGTAACATTTTTTGTGTGAAAAAACTATGAATAGAATGGAAAAGAGAATTGTAAATTTATAGTAAGAGGAGGAGAATAAGAAAAGCAAAAAATAAAGAAAGATAAAGGGATAGAGGAAAAATGATATAATGATAGATAGTAGTGGGGAGATGAAAATGTCAAATGGAAGGGAAAAATTAGAAAAAGTATAACAATAAGTTTGGAAATTAATAAGGAAAAAAAGAATTAAAAATAAAGCAGAGAATGTTGAAAATGGATGAATGATGTGGTCGTTGATGTGGCTCAATAAGAACGCAGTAACAATAAATGTTACACTCCAACTTTTAGATATATATATATATATATAGATTATTTATTTAAACCTCACTTCTTTAAACAGATTCCACAAGAACAATTCACTTTTAAAAAATAAAGTTACAAAATTTAAGTATAAACAAACACATACTAAAACAATATGAAAAAGAAATATTTTATAGTTCTCAATTAACTTTTCTTTTCTTTTCTTTTTTTGAGTGGGGGGGGGGGGGGGGTGAGTATCTTTTGAATGAGAATGGACTTCCAAACCCAAATTTTCCTAACTATTGGAAGAGAAAAAAAAAAAATGGTTTATACTGTGTTAGACTATTTAAAAGAGGAATTTATGGTGCTAGCAATGATGCCCAAAACATGGCCAATGATATCCGGTCATTGGCTATTGTAATGCAAAGAAAGTGACAAGGACTTTTACAGGCACTTATAAATAAAGAAAGAGAAACAGTGGAGAGAAGTGTAAACATTGATACGCTAGCTTATGTGATCGATCTTGGTTCCTTTCTTTGTCATTGTTTTGCGTCTGTACACAGAGTATGTTTTCTGTTTTATTCTTCTTCTTTTTTCAATGTAATTAATAAGCTAACTTTTTCATTAGTCACGTGATCATTCCAGAGGAGAAATTCTTGATCTTTTCCAATCAATTATTGGCTTGAGTCCATAATTGAAAACCCTTAATGATTACATCTTATGTATTAGACACTTCAGATTGAATAATAGATTTGGGATCAAATCTCACCTACACTATAAAGAAATACATTAGTATCTTGGCCTAACAGTAGGGTTATAAACAAGCTGAACTGAACCAAGAATTAGAAGTTTAGATTGTTTATTTAATTTTACTGCGTTTACTTCGATCATGAGTCAAGTTGGAGCTCATCACCAAACATGCTTCAACTTTGTTCACTTTCCTGTTAAACAAGCTCAATTTTATTCATAAGCTACTTGATTAACTTGTTATTATCCCATATATAGTACTATCATGACAAAAAATTTGACCATTTCACAAATCTATACTAATAATTAATAAAGTAATTAAAAAGTTGAAATTACTTTATTTGAGCTAATTAGATAAAATTGTTTTTATTTAGGAATTTATACTAGGTAGATTCACCAGCCTAATGTTGTTACAAATTATATAAAAAATTTTACTACAAATAGTTTGTTTATATTATCAATAAAGTGCTGATAATGATTTGATATCATAAAAACTTATTTGAAAACTTACACAATACAATCTCAAGTCTATAAAAGTATATTTTTAGGCAAGTATAAATATAAACTCAAATTGAGCTTCATGTTCGTAAGCTTGTTCATGAATATATTGTTGTTATGTTTGAGTCTAAACTTAATCTTGAACTTAGCTTGCTTACTAAACATTAAGCAAGGATTTTTCCAAGTTGAGTTTGAGTTGTTATGAACAGCTCAATTTGTTTATAGTCATACCTAACGGTAAAGAAGAGAAATCAATATGAAGGAAATACTATAGATTCAAAACTTAACGTATCATATTTATAACACAAAACACAAAAAACAAAGAAAAAGAAAAAGTTTTATATCTGAATGGATTAGGTAAAATAGTTAAGCAGATTAAGGAACCATAACAAACCACTTGGTCCAATTATAATCAAACAATAATATGTGGATACAAAAAGGCAACCCATTCCATTTTATCTAAGCCTTTGCTTAGCTCTTTTTACTTCCTTGGTTATAATAACAAGAGAGAGGACACCAAGCAACCAGTGATTCAAAAAAAAAATGCAGGAACAAGTAGCAATAATAGTTGGATCAGGCACCTCTGGGCTTGCCATAGCTGCTTGCCTAAGCCAGCAATCAATCCCATACATAATACTTGAGAGAGAAGACTGTATTGCTTCTCTATGGAAGAAATACTCTTATGACCGTCTTCACCTCCACCTTGCAAAGGAACTTTGTGAACTCCCTTACATGTCTTTCCCTGCCTCTTATCCCAAATACGTGCCCAAAAACATGTTCACACAATACTTGGATGACTATGTCTCCCATTTCAAGATTAGTCCTATGTACCAAAGAAATGTGGAGTCTGCTGAGTACAATGAGGTTTCCAAGAGATGGTTTGTGAAGGCTAGGAATGCAAGTTCAGGTGAGGTTGAGATATATTGTGCAAAGTTTTTAGTGGTAGCTACTGGGGAAACAACGAACCCTTATATCCCAGAGGTTGAAGGATTAAACACTTTCACTGGTGAGGTTCTTCATTCTACTCAGTTTAAATCAGGGAAGGATTTCAAAAACAAGAATGTTTTGGTTGTTGGGTCTGGAAATTCTGGCATGGAGATTGCTTTAGACCTTGCAAATCATGGTGCCAAAACTTCCATTATTGTTCGAAGTCCGGTATAAAATTAATCTCATCTAACTTAGCTTTAATTTTTCTTTCATGGGTCATTTTTATGAAAACAAAAATTAGCTACAGTTCTTTAGGTGCTGTACACTTGTACTTCCAGTTGAATTCAACTACATGATTGAATTTAATTGAGGAATACACAACTTGAATTTTACAGTTATTATTCTATAACCAGCTTTGTTATAATATAACCATGCATAATGATTACAAATACCAAATATTAATTGGATTATATATGCAGATTCATATTCTCTCACGAGAGATGATGGACTTTGCCAGAATTATAGTGAAGTATTTAAGGCCAAGCTTGGTGGACTCCTTGATGGTCTTGCTTAGCAAGCTGGTTTATGGGGACTTGACCAAGTATGGGATAAGAAGGCCTACAGAGGGTCCTTTCTATATGAAAAGAATGTATGGCAAGTATCCTGTTATTGATGTGGGTACCTGTAAAAAGATCAAGTCCGGAGAAATTCAGGTAAAGAGTTTTGAGTGAGAGAAGGGTTGGTGCTTAAAAAAGATGTGTAAATCATATGTAGTTCATCTTCATGTGTAAATCATGTAATATAATATAATTTAATCTTCTATCTTTTAAGCTCCTTTTTTTTTCTCTTCATTCTTTTTTTTGCTTTGAATGCTTGTCTATTTGATTCTTCCACATATTACTCAGGTATTGCCCTCAGAAATACTAAACATAAGAGGCAATGACATAATATTCAAGAACGGAAAGTCACATCCATTCGACACAATAGTTTTTTGTACTGGATTCAAGAGGTCAACAAATTGGTGGCTTAAGGTAATGATACTATACTTTCTGTCTCATATAGTCATATTGTTAGTCTTTTATTTTATTTTATTTTGGAGTGTCCCAAAATATGGTTATTTTTTAAAAGTTAATAAATATAATATTAATAAGTTTTCTAATTTATCATTTTGCTTAAATGTCTGAAAGGATAATTATTTTTTACTTTTTTTGAGAAATGAAAGGATAATTCTTAGTTTTTGGTTTTTTCTAGTTTTATCTTGGTTTAAAAGAACAATAGTTTTAAAAATCTATACCTTTTAATTAAAGACATGTATTAAATGATGTTCTCTTGAATTTTCTAAAAAAAATTAAAATATAAGATGAATCTAAAAATGACTAGTAATATAAAATGGAATAATTATCTTAGAGAAATTATATATCCACAATATTTTCACAACAAATCATAAGTTGTAAGTTGTTACTGGTTATTATTTTTGGGATAAAAAAATAATCTCAGTAATAAGTTCAAATTTGAACTAATAATAGTACTTCTCATTATCTTATAGTAACTAGTAAGTGATGAAATTAATCGTGTTTTGGAAAAGAAAAGAGCTCAGGTTGCAAAAAAAAAAAAAAAAATACCATAACAAAAAGGTATGTGTTACCTAGTGAGGAATGGATTAGACATTGAGGTTTGGAAGGACCCATAGATTCCATGTGTGTTTTAAACCTAAAATCAAGTTTAAAGTGATTGAGGTTTAGCCTCTGATGGTGGCTAATGTACTTCATCAGCATTTTGGGAGTTGGGATGTGCGTAAATTGGTCCAATTTAATACAGATTCTATTACAGCCATTATAACAACTCATTTTACAATAAAACTTACATCCTAGTTTCTCTACTTTAACTACTTCAGTTAAATATTCTTTTTTTATTCTTTATCTACCATTTTTATATTTTTTATTTTAATCTCTATCTCATTTTTTCTGTACAAGAATAACTGCAGATCTACTGATACCACCACCACCCCCACCACCGTTGCACTACACATACCTGACACCACCACCACCACCAATCCACAAAAACCTACAATCCACCATCAACATTCAACACCAAACTGGCAAACTCAAACCCAAACCCACGGCAAACCCAGACCCATCAACATTCAACACAACCAATCATCAACACTCAACAACAAACCCAGACTCACAGCGAACCCACTGCCACCACAATTAGAATCCATCCAAAAATCAACCCCATAGGCACAAAAAAAAAAAAAAAAAAAAAAAAAAAAAAAAAAAAAAAAAAAAAAACACCTAAACGAAACTTGAGAGAGAAGCCTCGCAAAGAGGGAGGCGGAGGATAAAGCAGCAAATAAAACCCATCAAACCCAAGGCCCACAGCGAGCAAAACTCACAGCCACACACAACCCCACGGCCAACGGAATCCCACAACCCAAAACCCAATCTGAAACCCATGGCTACCCGATCTGAATATGAGAAAACAGAGTTTGGGAAAAATGAATTGCTCAGTCCATTCATTGATTAAATTCTATATTATATACAAGCTAACAGACCCAAAATACACGTGTAACTAACTTAACAAACACATCCACGTGTGAACACTAACTAGCACAATAGACTCAAGCATGTGTGAGACTAAACTACAAATGAATACATATAAAAGTTACAAGTTGTTTACTATACAATTGTTCACTACACTAGCTTGTCGTTTACTGAACTATTTCATCTCTAAAGCTCGAGGCACAACTCCTTGCTGATCATTTGATTCTTCTTGCTCTGCATCAGTTGGTGAGGCTGCACCATCATACTTGTGATACTCCCCCTCAAGATGGACTGAAGGAGAATATATATTGATCAGTCCCATCTTGGACATTAGTTCAGAAAACTGCTTGTAATTCAAAGCTTTAGTTAACACATCTGCTAATTGATGATGTGTTCTTACATGATTCAATCTAATTACTTTAGCCAACACCTTATCTCTCACAATGTGGCAATCAATCTCTATATGCTTGGTCCTTTCATGAAATACTGGATTGGACCCTATGTGTAGAGCTGATTGGCTGTCACAAAACAACAATGCCTCTCCATCATGTCTAATTTGCAAGTCTTTTAATAAATAGAGAATCCACACAATTTCACAAGTTGTCACAGCCATGGCCCTATACTCTGCCTCAGCTGAAGACCTTGATACAGTAGATTGTTTCTTTGATTTCCATGATACTAATGAGTCACCAATGAAGACACAATACCCTGTAATAGACCTTCTTGTATCTGGGCAAGATGCCCAATCTGCTTCACTGAACCCCTTGACATGAAGATCTGATTTAGCAGAGAAGAAAACCCCTCTTCCTGGTTCATTCTTCAAATAATGCAAAACCTTAACAGCAGCGGCATAATGAGGCTTCCTTGGCTCTGCAATGAATTGGCTTAATCTGTGTACTGCAAAAGTAATATCAGGCCTAGTAATAGTCAAGTACAGCAACCTCCCTACAAGTCTTCTGTACTGACTTGGATCATCAAGCAACTCTCCCTCATATTTGCTAAGCTTTAATGTATGATCCATAGGTATTTTGATAGGCCTGCACCCTAGTAAACCAGCATCTGCCAATATCTCTAAAGCATATTTCCTTTGACTTAAGGTAATTCCCTTTTCTATTCATGTTACCTCTAAGCCAAGAAAATATCTCAACTCCCCAAGATCCTTCAGTTTAAATTTCTGGTCTAACAAAACCTTAAACTCTTCAACCTTCTTTTTGTCATTACTAGCAATTAAGACATCATCAACATAAACCAACAACACAATAAAAGACTCTCCTTGTTGTCTGGTAAATAAAGAGTAGTCTGCCTTAGATTGAACAAAACCAAAGTCAATTAAGGCAACAAAAAACTTAGAGAACCACATTCTGGATGCTTGTTTAAGACCGTACAAAGATTTGTTGAGCTTGCAAACCAAATGTGACTACTCCCCCTTGCTGTGAAAGCCAGGTGGAAGAGACATGTAAACCTTCTCATGCAAATCTCCATGGAGAAATGCATTGTTTACATCTAGTTGACTAAGTAACCACCCTTTCACAGCAACAACAGCAAGCACAACCTTGACAGACACCATTTTAGCCACAAGTGAAAAAGTATCAAGATAATCCAAACCCTCCTTCTGTGTAAAACCCTTAGCAACAAGTCTAGCCTTATATCTTTCAATAGAACCATCTGACTTATATTTCACTCTATAAACCCACTTACAACCAATGGGATGCTTACCAGGTGGCAGGGAAGTAAGGGTCCAAGTGTTATTAGCTTCCAAAGCTTTAATCTCAGCATCCATGGCTTCTTGCCATTTGGGGTTGCCCACTGCTTGGTGATAAAAGGTAGGTTCTAGGATAGAAGAAATGGCACATCAAAAAGACTTGTAGGCAGAAGACAGGTTAGCATAAGACAAATAATCTTGAAGAGGGTGAGAAGTACCTGAGATGGGATTGGAAGAAATTGGAATGGGAGCAGATGACACCTGGTTACAATGGTAAGCTTGAAGGTAAGAAGGTGGCTTAGAGGGTCTAGTGGACCTCTTAAGTACAACAGAAGGCTAATTAGAAGCAACAAGAACAGTAGAAGTTGCATCAGGATCAGGAATGTCTTGAAATTCCTCATCAAGATCATGATGAACTTGGACAATAGTATCAACAGAAAGAGGTAAAGAAGATGAAGCGGGTATGGAGGAAGGAATATCAAGAGAGGGAGATGAAGGAATGTTGGGAATAACAGGCAAAGGAATCAAATCAGTACATTGAGAAGAGGCATTTGAAGAAAAGGGAAAAAAAGTCTCATGAAACACTACATCCCTAGATAAAAATACAGAATGGGAGTCAAGATCAAAAAGTTTGTAACCCTTGACATTGAAAGGATATCCTAGAAAGATGCATTTCCTTGCTCTAGGAGAGAATTTATGCTTGTGAGGATTGAGATTGGTTGCAAAACATAAACAACCAAATGTCCTAAGATGAGAATAGGAAGGAACCTTAGAAACAGAAGTTCAAAGGGTGTTTTATTATCAAGAAATGGGGAAGGCAGTCTATTAATCAAATAAACTGCAGTGAGAATACAATCACCCCAAAAAGACAAAGGAACATTAGATTGTATTTGCAAGGCCCTAGCAGTAGCAAGAATATGTTGATGTTTCCTCTCCACAACTGAATTCTGTTGTGGAGTGTAAACACAACTTAATTGATGAACAATGCCTTTGGAGTTGTAAAAATCAGGAATGTTAAACTCTAAGGCATTATTAGACCTAATAAATTTAATGGTGGTTCCAAATTGAGTGAGAATCATGTTGTAGAAAGATACAATTAATGCTTTAACTTCAGATTTAGCTTTAAGTAAGAAAACCCAAGTTGCTCTAGAAGCATCATCAACTATGGTAAGAAAGTATTTGTAACCATCAGATGTTAACACAGAAAAAGGACCCCAAGCATCCATATGGACAAGATCAAAAAGATTAGAACATTTATTATTATTAAAAGGAAAAGGAATCCTTTTCTGTTTTGCCAAAGGGCAAACAGTACAAGACTTATTACAAGAATTCTTGAGAAAAGGCAATACAGGACATAAGGACTGAACCTTTGCATCAGATGGGTGTCCAAGTCTTGAATGCCAAAGTGAAATCAGATTATCAGAATGTGAAGAGGAAGAAACAGCAGTGAATGTCTTGAAACTCTGCTTGGAAAGGAAATCAGTGAGGGAAGTAGTGGCTTGAGATAAGCTAGAAGCTTGTAACAGGTATAAACCATCATGCATGTGACCCATTCCAATCGTTTTCCAGCATGTAAGGTCCTGTATAAAACAGAATTTGGACAGAAAAACAAGGCATATGGGTTGAGTTTTAGTCAAAGCACTAACTGATAAAAGATTAAAGGTAAAGGATGGTACACAAAGGACATTGGTGAGGGTAATGTAGAAAGAAAGCTGTATGGTGCCAATATGTGTGACAAGAGCAGCCTCCCCATTGGGAAATTCAACCATGGTATTTGAGATTTCAGTATAAGAAGTTAAGAATTGCATGGAACACACTATATGATCACTAGCACCAGTATCAATAACCCATGTATTAAAATCATAAGCTCTCCTATTAACAATCTTAGCAGAAAATACTGAATGCTTGAAGTTAATAGGATTACCTGCAACCACATTAGATGGACAAGCTACAGTATTAGCCACATGAGCTTCTTGACCTTTTGGGTTTTGCTGAGTAGAGCAAGAACCAAGTAAGGCAAGAAGCTGCTAGAATTGATCATGAGTAAAAGCAGGAACATGAGATGCAGAGACAGCAGAAGTATGATCAATCATCCCAGTAGATGCATTGCCTTGAAGCAAGTCCAAATTGGAAGAGACTTGATGAGCAGATGCATTCTTATTGTTCCTGAACTTGAAGCCTGGTGGAAAACCATGAAGTTTATAACATTTATCCACTCTATGAACTAGCTTCCCACAATGTGTACACAAGGGTCTCTCCTTCCCTTCAGAATTCTGACCAGAAGTGCCAAAATTCTGTGATTTTGTAGCTAGGACAATGGAATCAACTTTGATAGAGCTTCCTACAGATCTTTGCATCTCTTCTTGAATGACTAAAGAGTATGCCTTGTTGACTGAGGGAAGTGGATCCATCAAGACGATCTGAGTCTTCACTTGAGAAAATGATTCATTTAGTCCCATGAGAAACTTCATGACTGCTTCCTTAGCTTGAAGAGTTGTAAGCCTTTGATTAATCCCACAAACGTACTTTCCACACGTACACAAAGGAAAGGGACTAAAGTTTTGTAGCTGATCCCACAACACCTTCAGCTGAGTGAAGAAATCAGTAATAGATTGTTCCCCTTGATGCAATTCAGCAATCTGCTTTTGGATATTGAACACCTTAGGTCCATTCCCTATACAAAAAGTGTCCTTGAGATCAGTCCAGATATCCAAAGTTGTATCCCTATATATTATGCTAGCTTGGATCTTGGGAGAGCAAGAATTGATAATCCAGGTTCCAACCATATTGTCTGCTCTAATCCAAGCTTGCACTGCGGAAGGAGAATCCACCAATGGCGAAGAGATGGTTAAAGAACCATCTATGAAGCCAAGCTTGTTCTTGGCAATCAATTATTTCCTGACAGACCTTGCCCAAGCAGGGTAATTTTCACCACCAATCAAAGGTTGTGAAGTAAGCACAGCACTAGGATTCTCTCCATGGTGTAAAAACAAAGGATCGTTTGGATTATAAGAATCTTGTGTTGGAGAAGAGGTCTCTGAAGAAGTGTTTGTTGTGGTAGTTTCAGTAGCCATTGAAGAAGCTTGAAGTAGCTTGATCAGATCAACAATGGCGTCACGAATTAAAAACTACAAGAAAATTTGATGAAAGCGTTGAAGAAGTGAATGAAGAATCAAAGAGAAAGATCAGTGAAATTCCCAAAATGAAAGAACGAACCCCAGAATAAGAGAAAGTTCTAGAAGCTTTGATACCATATGGGAAAACAGAGTTTGGGAAAAATGAATTGCTTAGTCCATTCATTGATTAAATTCTATATTATATACAAGCTAACAAACCCAAAATACACGTGTAACTAACTTAACAAACACATCCACGTGTGAACACTAACTAGCACAATAGACTCAAGCACATGTGAGACTAAACTACCAATGAATACATACAAAAGTTACAAGTCGTTTACTATACAATTGTTCATTACACTAGCTTGTTGTTTACTGAACTGTTTCATTTCTAAAGCTCGAGGCACAACTCCTTGCTAATCATTTGATTCTTCATGCTCTGCATCAGTTGGTGAGGCTGCACCATCATATCTGTGATAAGCCCACAGCCACCAATCTAAAACCACCGCCACGCCAATCTGAAGCCCACTACCACGGCCACCCAAAGCCGATCTTAAGAGAGAGAGAATCCTCACCATGAGAGGAATAGAGGAGAGAGCGTGAGACAGAGAGGAGAAAATATTGAGGAGAGAGGAATCTAAAAAGTGAGAGGAAGAGAAAGAGTGTGGTAGATTAAAAAATCAATTTTTTTTTTTACAAAATCATCAACAGGAAGAGCATCAGCAGCATCGGTAGCTGCAAAAATTTCTTTCTATTTTCCGATAAATACCTACTCTCCTTATTTTACACCATCAATTTGCAAAAACATCCCATCAAATTATCTATAATACACCCTCTTTTATTAAAATAAAACTTTTTCACATTTTTTATTATTATTTTCCTTAGCCATACACGGCCCACCGCCTTAACACACATCACTTCTCTGAAACACTCTCTCTCTCTCTCTCTCTTCCTTTTTCTGCTTCTTCTTTCTACTTTCTTCTTCTACAATATTTTTCTTCTTTAGCATCTTCTTTCTTTCTTCTTCTTCTTTTTCTTTTGCTATTCTTTCTTTCTGCTTCTTTTTCATTTCTTAAAAAAATTCTTTCTCTTTCTCCCCCTCTCTTTCTCTATCAAACCAGTGCTCTCTTCAAATCTGAAAAAATAAAAAATAAAAAATCTCTCTTCCAAGCTTCCATGGCTCAATACACTCACACTCTCTCTCATGGCAACAGCAAGCTTAGGTTTTGGGTTGATTTGTATTTTGTCAAATGGGTTTTGTTGTGTTTTATTTTGAGTTGGGTTTGTGATGATTTTCATTAATTTTGGGTTGATTGTGTTTGGATTAAATTGATGTTGTAATGGGTTGGTTGTGGTGGTTGGTTAGTTGTGATGGTGGATAAATATTGGTGGTCGGCTTCTTCTTCTTCTTCTTCTTCTTCTTGGCATTGAAGAGTGGGTGAGAGAGAGTCTGACAAGGCAAGGGAGAGGAGAGAAAAAAATAAAAATAAAATAACCATATAGAAGCTACAGTAACCGTGCATGAGAGGAGAGGGAAAAAAAAAGTGCGTAAAATTTGCAACTTTTTTTATTTTGTACTAACTGGTGCGATTGCTCTAAGGTAGCATATATGCAACCTTTACTGTAACTGGGATGGAAAAAAATTTTGGTTTACAACCCCGAGCATGATTTTAAGGATTTAGTTGCTAAAATAGCAACCGGGGGGTTTTTACAACCCCCATTGCTAGTGCTCTTTGACAAGAGAGTATGGATTGGTGACAAAATTGGTACTTTTTCAGTTTTAAAAATCTACTAATTAGATTATCAACTCTCAAAGATTTAATCAAGAGCGTAGTAGTATATGGAAAATGCTCTTTAGAACTAGCAATTGAAGAAGGGTTTTTTTCTCAATCCAAAATTGAATGAGATACTAGGACAATCATGGAAGCATATGAAGATGATGAAAAGCCTATTAGGTGGGAGGTGACACACTGATGCAGATTGTTGAGGACGTCCGAGCCATGTTAAGGCACAATTCTTCAACCAAGTGCAAATTCAACTGGGTCCAAAGAAATGGGAATTGAGCAGCCCCTAATTTGGCTAGTTGGGGTTTTTCTCACTCAGTTCTTGTTACTTTTTGTCGTTGAGTAAAAGTTCAAAACAGGTTCCGAAAGACAATCCACTTTTAAAAATAAATCTTCAAAGTCTAAACTATAACAAACACATGCTAAAACTACATGGAAAAAGGAAGAAGAAGAAGAAAGATTTCTTAGTTCTTAATTAACAAATCTTTTGTTTTGTGTAGGGGGGTGATTATCTTTTGAATGAGAATGGGCTTGCAAAGCCCAGTAATCCTAACCATTGGAAGGGAAAGAACGGGTTATACTGCGTTGGGCTACTTCAAAGAGGGTTTTTTGGAGCTAGCACTGATGCCCAAAACATAGCCAATGATATCAAGTCCGTTGTGTAATGTCCTCCAAAAGGGAATGCAAAGAGAGGACACAAGAAAAAACAGCTATTGTGATATATTCTTGTTTTGTTTGTTGCTTTCGTTGCATAAGTGCTGTGAGAAAGCGATGCAAAGCAAGTGAAACTTTTACAAGCACTTTTTTTTTTTGATTGGGAATAAGCACTTTTAAGAATAAAGAAAGAGGACAATCGAGAAGTCTTAAACATTCATAAGCTAGCTTATGTGATCAATCTTGACCCTCTTTATTTGTTATTGCTTTGTGTTTGGACACTAAATTTGTTATGACTTTATTTTTTAAAAACTTTTTATGAAAAAAGAAAAAAGCAATTTATCTTTTGACAGTTTTTATAATTTTTATGAAAGTGGTATTAAATTTTTTCTTAAATAGCTTACTAACAAATACTCCAAGAGCATCCGTTAATCACTCTTAAATGAAACTTTAGTCAACGTCATGACTTTTGAATGTGATACCCGTCGAGATTATACAATCAATGAAACAAATCCCTTTTCATGCTTTATGATACTAATCTAATGCAAGCAATTGCAATACAAAAATAATAGTTCAGCAAGAGCATAAAACTTGAATCAGCAAAACATCTTATTTCCTTTTCATTGAATAATTAATCATTGAACACTACTGTAAATCATTACATCAATGCTTTCATGGCAAAATGGCACTAATTTCATACAGAGTATGTTCTCCCTAATCGATATAATAGATAAGGAAAATTGTTACAATCAAAGCTAATTAACACCCCCAACCCCCTATAAAAAATTTTAAATAAAAAATAGAAAATAGAAAAAACAAAACATGTAAGCAGGAAAAAAGAGAATATGCTCGAGTAACCAATTTGGAGGCATATGCTTCCCAAGTATGGCAGCTGAGAAAAATGAGATTGACCTTTCAACTTATGGTAACTATGCCCAGAGGAGTGCATCGATGCCAATTTGCAAATTTGAAACTGGGCTGTCACCAAAATCCTGATCTATTGCTTGGTTGTCTCCCAATGAATCCACATATGGCTCCAACAGATCGGAAGATCTTTCTGATGGAATCCCATAACCTTTGAGAATACTAGAGGAAGCAGCACTAGCTGTTTCCCTTTCCAAAACAGCAACGTAATTGTCTTCAAATTCAAAAACTAGATACTTGTCCTTGCATGCTGCTTAAAGGCAGAGACAACCATAAGAAATTATAGTAGGAAAAAATGGACATGAAACAAATGAGGGGTGTTGCTGCTTACAATCAACAAGATGTGCTAGGTGACGGATGTTTTTTATTCGAGTTCCATTGAATTTCAAAACCTGCAATTTTTTGTCTTAGTATACGTATGCACGAACTGACATTGCATGTCAAAGTTGTAAGTGGAAATAGGTAACTTACTTGCTGATTGCTCATATCCTCATATCCAATGTTCACTTCATTTGCCAAGACCTATCAATGTAGACAAAGGTAAGCAAAACTGTACTAAACACCAGATCCACAACTTAAATTCCCTAGAAGAATATCAATTCAATACAATGCAATTGGATATAATTCTTCCCAGGTCAAACGAAGAAATAGCCAGGATACAGAACCAATGCCTGTCCCTTAAACCAATAAAAGAAGCAAAGCAAAAAGAAGCATTAAGTTCTACTTTTACAATGTTGTATATAATTCAACATTATTTCAACAATCCTGCCTATATTTGGAGAAGAAAGCATGCAGCTAACCTGTGATAAGACCACAATCTGCTCCCCTTTGAACTTTGCCAAGGAATAATGTGCCTTTGCCAGCAATTTCAACTAACCGCAAGAAAGAACAACTAATTAAACTTCAAACCAATATTATGCGACTCTGGTCATAAAATATTAGTTGACAGTATAATTGTGGTTAGAAGTGTCCTTTACAAACAACTTACCCCTATAGAGTCTTCACACTCCTCACTGTCAATAAATAAATCCAGAAAAAAGCATTAGTTTTTAGAATTAATGGTCTTCCAAAAATAAAACATGTAGTAATGAAAAGGGAAAATGCATCTACAAATAGATTTTTGTGATGCCAGGAATGAAATCTAACATACTCTATCAGTGGTTCCGAGAGTGGGGTAAACACAAAACCAGCAATTATTAGATAAGAAGGCTGACCTCCATCAATATGATAGGGAACCTATGTAAGGACATAAGAAACCCAAATTAATTAGCATCACAACATGAAACTTACAAAAGTGACATAAATTTACTCCATCATTACATACATATAAACTTTCTGATGCATACCAAATGAACTCGTGGATTCAAAGCCACTTGAACTTTCATGAAGTTTCCTGCTCTAATAATACCAAGTTCTGCCACATCACCAGCGAATCTGAACAAGAGAATCATTATTCACAATGGCAAATATTATTAGGATGGCCTGAAAATGTCACAGCACTAAAATATGGATATGGAGAAAAAACTGCAGGAAAGAATCATTATGAATGTCATGGGCACGAAGAGACTGAAAAAAGGACAAGTACTAGGCTGAGTATAATTCCTCAGTAGAGATTTAGTGCCCTTTACTTTTGACTAATGAGGTAGCGAAATGCAATGCGCTCATTTGTTCTGAACGGCACTGTTCCTTCACATCCTACACGAACATCATCAAAGCTTACAATCACGTCCCCCTGGAAAAGAGAAAAGTACAACTGAAGTTCCCAACATATGAAGACTCAACATTGTTTGGTACAGTACAGACAGGAGGCCAAATCAGAAAAACTTATATTAAATTAATTTTTTCTTCTTATTGGTAGGCGAGTTGGTTTTGTCGGGTAGATAAAATTATGAACAATTACGAGAATGTTTGATAAAACAAACATATCTAAAAACAAGGATATTGCAGGAAAGATGCCCATGAATAAGAGGGAAATATGAGATGGATTACAAAATTCTAGTGTAAGGTGGACCAGACTAAATTAAAATGCCTCTTTATGATTGTGTTTTGAAATTAGAGCTAGCTTAGGAGCCTCTTTCATGTAACATTGTTTTCCCATTGACTTCTCTCCTAACAGCTTTTGATTTCACATATTACCCCTTTCCCTGTAACAGCTTTCGGACTGTCCAGAAAAATAAGATCAATATGATCAAAGATCCAATAAGCTGTATATGTTAAGAAGCACTAATGAACCAACGGTCCCTTTGAAGTGACTGCTTTAGAATGTAGAAGTGCAACTAAAGTGCAGCTAGTTCTGGAAGCTGCATATGACAAGCTTACCTCCTTTAAGACACTATGTGCATCAGAAGTAGGTTCAATTCTCCGTACCAGTACACCCTGCAAAAGCCAGATATCAAGAGGAAACGTGTGAGAAAACTAAACTAATTAGTAGATATAGAGCTACCAAGTTCACATGAGGCTAAAACTAAGAATTAGTATTGTGTTTGTGTCAGATACATATCATGTGAAAAAAGTAGTTAATTTAATAATCAAACCAAACCTGAAAATTAAATACTAGACAAGGCAATTTATGCATTACATGATCTATACACTTTTTTAGAAGTAAATAACATTACATGATACATACACAACCAAAACAACTATATATGAACACCTCAACTCTACTCTTTCATGTCAACAAAATTGCATAGAAAATCCCGTTCATCACCTTGGCCATTTGAAATTCTTTGACACAAGTTCCTAATTAAATTGGACCAAGCCCACACATAAAAACCCATAAGATAAATAAGACTTACCTATTCATAAAATTAAACTCAATGCCCAAAATCAACAATCACAAGTTGCAAAAATACCCTTCACCAGAGAAAAACCAAATAAAATATAAGATAAAAATATTAATGACCTAATTAAATTAACTATCATGAAAACTTATTCTTGGACCAAAAATAGTTCTTGTTTGGCTTTGCCTTAAGCTTCCAAGGAGGATATTTCTTCTCTAGCCATGCAATGTTTTGTGCCATCACTACCCCATCAAAAGGAAAGACTTTTAGTAGTAGGTATTAACTTTTCAGAACACAAACCTACAAAAGTTTGATGTAAAACATTACAAAAACCATAAATAATGCAGACAACTTAAAAAGCATACTGAAAGTCTAGCATACTCATAGCAGATGACATATCTACGGAATGTGTACAGATCTTTATATTACTCTTAATAGATTTAAAAGAAACTCCTCTAAACTAGGTAAAGACATACCTCATTAGATTGTACTTTTAAGCATGCACGTAGGGCTGGATTCTCCAACTTTTGCAACAAGACGCCAAGACAAGGGAAACCTGGAAATTAAATTTTAAACTTTTTTGGAACATTTTCATGTATTACTTCTTTGAGTCACAAGAATCACACTGACATTTGACTAAATGTATGTCTACAACAAGAATACTTATGAAGAAACAGCTTTACCATAATATGGCATAGACAAGAAACATCAACTTAATTATTTAAGAGGGGGGGGGGGGGGGTGGAGGAAACAGAACACAAGGGCCAATTATAAAGTGTAGATGCTAAAACAGATTAGGAAGGAACAATTCTTGTTTAAGGATAAAGTATAAAATTACAATTCATATATTGCTCTTACAACAATCCGATTGTCACTAGAGTTGAGAATAATTGGAATAATTGCTTTGAGAGCTGTAAAATAAATTTACATCCCTAAAGTGATATGAGAGAAGTCTACACTTTCGCTTTCTAGATGCTGTTGCACTGTTAATCTTTGTTAAAATATACATATGCAAGTGAAGAAGAGATTCTCACCAGTGTATTTCCCATTCCTTTCATAGTCATTCAGAAAATGAGACACAACCGTAGTTGGAATCACATATCCAATATTCTCAGCCTCTTCAGATCTGTAAACCTAAAGGAAGTGTCTTGTAAAAACACAATAGACCAGAAAAATAAGCATCTGGATATAAGAACAAGTGGTCTTTGCATAGACATGAGCAAAAGATATTAAGAATTATAAGTCAACAAAACTAAGAAAATGACTTGGCATGACAAGCATGTTGCATTCTGTAGGTAGCAAGTGGAAGGAACATTACAATTAGAGATACGTATCCAAGGAATTTAAGCCAAACTAAACAATGAGATATTAACTTTGAAAATGTGCCAGCAAATTTACCTGAAAAGCCACCCCAATGCACTCCCCCTGATCATTGAATGCAGGACCACCACTATTACCTAAAATCTAGCAAGTATAAGCAGTTGCTATCACAATGATATGGAATAATGTTTAGAATACCAAAAAGAGAAATGATATTCAGACAAAAAGAGAAGGGGGGAGAGGGAGTTGTAAAAATTGAGCTATTGAAAATACATCAATTGGAATGTTTCAACATGAAAGGATTACAGTTATAAATCTAAGTCTTCTACCAACCAGGATTTATTGCCGCATCAATTTGAATTCCCAACAAATCAGATGATCCATGTGCATAGGATGTGACCTGATAATATAAAAATAGTAAGAAACTTGACATATAAACTACGTTCCAAGACAACATGACACTGGCATAATTGATTGCATTAAAAGTGACTAGAAATTAAACCTCTATACGTGATACTACTCCCTTTGTCACTGATATTGTGTCTCCTCCAAGGGGATATCCTACAACAGTTACTGCTTCCTGCTCAGAAAGCGGCACAAAGAGCAGTTTAAAATAATTTCCTAGAAGAAACATTTACAGCAAGTAGAAAGAAAATTTCCAAACTATGAATTAAAAATCTCCACAAAAAAAAAAATTACATCTTGCTGCAAATTTTCACATTTTGATAATTTAAGCAAGTTAAATAACTTCGCATAGGTGGTACAGAACCATGGCTCTAAGCAACTGTCAAATAAGAAATATGGAACTGTATTTAATCCCAGAATATTTTATGTCAATTTTAAATTTGGTGGTCAGATATAGCTTCTAAAATCACAGAACGGATGTAACCTATCTATAAGTTCAGAGGGTCATGAAGTAGATGCTAAACATTGGTTTTCAAAAAAAATTGTGATGTAATAAAGTTAACAGTTGTTTGGTTATACTATGGGAAATCATCCTTTCAATTAAGGTGAAAAACTCAACCCAATGCCTGTTGATTGATGAAAACTTCTTAACTGTGCAAATATTAATTCCTTGGCCACCTAGATTCATCAAGGTTATTACCACACTGATGGCTTTTGAAATCTTTGACTAAGGCATTGCAAAATCACGGAGTGACCGAAATAGACAAATAAAGAATAAGAAGTACATATGGTAGCATTCCTCCAATAAAAAGGGGTAATTTGGACCTGAAGACGTGGCAAATGCCCAAAATTGAGTGGCTCTGCTCCTTCCCAAAATTCCTTACTTTCTACTGAAAGCAGAGCAATGTCACAATCAACGCCCCTTGCTAAAACCTGTACATAAAATCATTATGCATCAAGATGAGCAACTGAACAACTGAGGAAGCACTCAGTAAATTTCCAACAGTTACACAATTGAAAATATATTTTTATTTCGTTTGCCAATGTAACAAGTAAATCACTTAAAGTTACATAAGTTCAAGCACATTTAAGTCCCTCAAAAATCACTAATAAAAAACATAGAGCAAGCAACTTAGGAGTACAATACCCTCTTACCAAAGTACAATAAACACCATACCATCTTAAACAGAAAAACTCAACTCAAGCAACCCAGAAGCACTTAGCTTGAAATTTGTGAATGAAAAAGATTGGCAAGATTGAGTCAAGCACTAGAACCACAAGTTTGATCTTGAATATGCCAGTCAAAGCACAACCATCTAAAAAAGGTTAATGGCTCTATATTGCCTAAAATATTTGCCAAAAGATCAGCTATAGAAAAATACTCATTGTGTTATTAAAGACAATGTTCATTCAAGAACATTCTAGCCAATGTAAATCATTGCTTACTTCAGCATTTGTCTTTCACCTATTCTTTTGACAATAAGCATCAATTTCAATGATTGTGTTTGACTTTAGTGCCCTTTGCTTTGACCCAACCACAGTTATTTTAAGAACCAAAATCCTTTTGATGAAATTGAAGGAGAGTGACCCATGTAACAAGCCACCAACACTCACATCCCTGGAATCCATTCCGCTTCCAGGGAGTCCATTTATGCTCACTGTTGTACCAGACATAATACACCAATACACAATGTTTAAAGATGCTAGAAAACACAAAGATAATTTCTGAAGGAGCAATACCTTAGCAACATATTTTGTATCATCTCCCCTTCTCTTCACTTTTACCTAAAATCATTGAAGAAATAGATAATGACATCATCGAATTCAGGAAACTTATACCAGAGCTTACATGGTAAATTAATCGAAATATTAAAATAAAATAAATATATGAAAATTGACACCATGTACTAGAAGTTTAAGATTAACAATGGAACTTGCTGATCTCTCGGCTAGTTGGTGAACTTAAGTATTTCAAGTTCCAAGGATCTAGCTCACAGTGAGGAAATTGGGGCTCTAGGCAAGGTGCTGCATGTTTAGAATTGAATCTTCTCTACCTATTTCTAATGATAACAGGCAATAGCAGCTCCATATGCAAGGCACTGCATCCATTGTTTTATTATGAATTTTTTAAAGTTCAGACTAGTGATTTTTTAATAAGTAAAATTAATTCATTAAAAAACGCATTACAGGGGCACAATCCATGTACACGGGATTCATTAATTAACAAAGACAATTACCAAGATCTAGCATCTCATGTAGATTGAAAAAGGAAAACTTCCCTGCAGCATTCATACTCGAATAGAACTTGGTATATTTGGCAATTCAAATATATGGTCTAATAAGAAACCATTTTAATTAGTTGCTGTGGAAAGAAAGTTTCAGATCCAAGATTGAGAGTTCACACTGTTCAAATCACAGCATTTCTCTTACTCCAAATACTCTAAAATGAAAGTTAAGGCTAGTGATTTGTGTACAACTGGTTTCAGGGCTATCGTAAGGTCCAGTTTTGACATCTTAGTACAATACCTGTGTATCATGTTCAACACAATGTGCATTTGTCAGAAGTTTCCCATCCCCGATCATAAAAGCACTGCATAAAAGATAGAAAAGTAATATTGTTTAAAAAAAAAAAACTTATATGACTTAATGAAACACGAGTTAATGATGGGCACAACGAATGAGCCACAAGACTAAAATCTAAAAGCTGAAAGCAACCACCTTCAACTCATTAAAAGTTTTTAAAAGATAATTCCACATTTTTTCTGGAACAATTAACAGCAACATATTTTAAAACTTGCCTTCCAGTACTTGTATACTGTCTTTGTTTTTGCCAAGGAAGGGAGTAATCTGGGGCAGTATGGGTGCAGTAAACCTATGCAAATGACATAGAACAAATAAATAGAAAATAAATATAACACAATTATGGGCAGATACTTCAAATGCTGAGATATATATATATATATATATATATATATATATATATATACATATATTATTGGGTAAGTTACATATGCACCCAGTTGGTCTTGAACCCACAACCTCACCTTCCACCTAGCAGTTGCAAGGGAAGGTCGTGCCAGTTGAGCTAAAGCTCATTGGAAAAACTTACAACTCATGATTAATGAATTTACACAAATAATAAATTATGTCTACACAAAAAGGAATTCGGACATCCATTAATTGCTCCTCTGACAAGATATAACAGTGAGTGATGTAGGACAATCAGAACAAACCGAAACAACAATAAAATAAAAGATATGACCTAAGAGTCAACACTTAGGCCTTGCTTGGAGTCAGCACCAAGCGGGAAAACCACTAAGAGTCAGCACCTAGTGTGGACTTGGAGTCAGCACCAAACCAAAGAAAGACCAAACGGCCATTTTTTTTCATTCATCAAAATATCAACTAACTCCTCAAAGAGTACAATAGGTTGCTTATAAAGGATTACTAAACCCTAGTTCTAATTGGCTAGGAAACCCTAATTGCCTTATTACGAAAATAACCTTGCTTCCAAATTAAAATATTAATAGCCTATTAAACTACTAGGACCTAAAACATAAGAAATACAATTAACTTGCAATAATAAATAATACTAAATAAAAATCTTCTTGCGTCTCCCGCATCATTTTCCTCTGGTTGGAGAAAACTCGACCTCGAGTTTTAAAGCATTAAAGGATTAAGATGCTGATAAGTAACACTTGCTTCAAGTCTGGAATCACCTTAGGGAGCACGGAGAAAAGAAAAACCTTGAATTGCACCACATCAAACTCATTTGGAATAACAAAATCAATGTGTGGAATTAGTATAATCTCGTTTTGAACCTTATGAACCATAGGAAGCACTGTGGTTTTAACCTCTTTGATTTCACCAAGATGTAGATCTTCAGGGACTGTGGAAGGTTGATCAGTAGCACGTTCAACAACTTCAACTTTCACATCATGTGCACCCTCAAGCTGGTTGGGTAGTTTTTGAGTGGGTGTCATTATTAGTTCTAGCTGGGCATTAATCCTAGTGATTATTTGCTCCCCCAATGTCCATGAAATAGGTGAAACATTCTAATTTGTCTTTCTTACAATAGCAAAAAGTGAACTAAGAAGTTCCAAGGAAATGTCTTCACTCTCATTTATGACCAGACTCATAATTGTTTCCATGGCTGAAAGTACAACAGGTGGATGATTGGACCTAATCATCTTCAAGAAACTTTGAAACATCTTAACAACCAATGCATCACACTCAAGATCCAACATCACCAAGCATAACTTGACCTTTGCAATGGTATCAAGAATTGAAGTCACCTTCTTATAAGAGCGAGTAGACACGTGAGACATATTTTCAAATGCTGCCACAATCAACTGAAATATTTCCTTCATTTGCTCATCCTTATATGGGGCATCTGGTGCTATTATTCTTGTAACCTCAATAATGCAAGATAAAACTGAAACCTTCACATCCATTTCAATATGTCGCAAAAGTTTATTAGTGATTAGTGCCTTCATTGAGGGTAAAAGAGCATCTCGTATTGATTTGGATGGTTCTTGCTCCACATATGCTAACAAATTTTCAACTTTATCAAGAAGAGGGAGGAGATCATCAATGGAGGAAGGAGGGTTAAGGAGTGTATTCCCATCCGCCTTAATCTCCTTCTCAAATTCTCTATCAAAGGCAGTCATTTTTAGCCCAGACTTGGAGTCACAAAACACCGATATGGAAAATTTCTAAGAAGTTGAAGAACACTTGAAGTGCATGGGTTGCTGTGATTATCTTGGAATAGGCTTCTAGGACTACGCTCATATAGTTGCTGGGATTGAGCTGGTTGACAGGTTTGGATTTCGTGGGCTGGGTCTTGTACTTTTTTTAAAAAGAAAACTAATGTTGCAAAAGGTGGGCTGGGGGCTTGTTAAAAAAAATGGGTTGAGTCTTCTTTTTTTTTAAAAAAAAAAAAGGGCTGGTAACTGGTTTGGTTAAAAGCTGTCTCTTTTTCTTTTTTCTTTTTTCTTTTTTTTTTTTTTTTTTTGTGGCAATTGGGCTGGTAAAGCTTGGGCTTTCAATTTTTTTATTATTATTTTTAAATGGAAAGTTGCGTTGGTATTTTTATGGGCTGAAACAAGTGTGTATTGAGAGTGAAACCAGAGGCTGCGAGGAAGAAAGAACTTAGATGGGACTATCGGGTTACCTCTGATATGGGGTCGATGGACTAGCTATTTGTTGCGACAGTGGCGGTCTTGTGATGGCTGTTGGCGGCGGCTCTGGGACAACAGGGTGAGATCGACATTAACGAATTCTTGCCGTACTGATCTTGTGGAGTGGGTTGGCAACGCAATACTCTGAGACAGCACGATGGAGCGGCGTTGCACTAAGACAGAAGAGGAACTCTAAGTGGCCTGGTAATAGGTTGGCGCTTTAATCGTTTATTGGGATGGCAGCGTTGGCTTTCCAATGGGTGGTGGCGTGCGAAGAAACCTTTTGAAAGAACCTGACCAGGTCGGGCTGTGGGGTTTGTTGGGTGTTGGGTCAAAGGGCTTGGATTGATGAGTAAACTTCTGGTGGCTTGATACGTGTGGGTATTGACAGATGGTTTTTTTTTTATGTTGGTTTGGCAGAGATGTGGCGAAGGGATTTATGAAGGTGGTATGGTGGCTGGATTTCCAGTGGTGGAAAAAATACGGTGAAAGTTTTTTTTTTTTTTATCCAGTTCTGGATTGATTGCGATAATGTTTCAAACAGATCGGTGTTTGCTCTGATACAAAAACTGATGCAGGACAACCAGAACAAAACTGAAACAACAATAAAATAAAGGATATGACTTAGGAGTCAACACCTAGGCCTTGCTTGGAGTCGGTACCAAGCAGAAAAACCACTAAGAATCAGCACCTAGGATGGAACTGGAGTTAGCACCAGACCAAAGAAAGACCAAACGGTCATTTTTTTTCGTTCATCAAAATATCGACTAACTCCTCAAAGAGTACAATAGGTTGCTTATAAAGGATTACAAAGCCCTAGTTCTAATTGGCTAGGAAACCCTAATTGCCTTATTACGAAAATAACCTTGCTTCCAAATTAAAATATTAATAGCCTAATAAACTACTAGGACCTAAAACATAAAAAATACAATTGACTTGTAAATATAAATAATACTAAATAAAAATCTTCTTGCGTCTCCCGCATTAGTGAGCCTCCACCCCACCGCAACAACATACAAAGAGTTAATAATATATCTTGAACAATTTAAAGCAGGAGCAAATTCTCTTAGAAATAGCTCAGGAACATTCTTCAGTCATACTTGGAACATCATATAGCTGTTTTGACTAGAATGAGTGATGGGCTCTGCACTATTTTTTTTTTTTTTTATAAGTAACTGTGCACTATTGGGACTCCCTGTAGCCAAAGAAGTGATGATAGCTTGATTGATTATCCCCAATATTTAATAAGCAATTTTTCTATAAGAATGTAGAATATAAGTGTTAAAAGTATAGAGCCCGGTGCATTTATCAAAAGCCATGAGACACCGGATCAGGTTATTACGGTACTGGATATAGGCCAAATACCAAACTGCCAAATCCGCATGAGCTTTGCATTAAGCGTACACAATATGAGCAATGAAATTACCACAATTAACATGAACTACTCCAAACATAAATATGTGAAGGTACTTTTCATGGAAAACTGGAAAAGTTCAAGAAAACAATTATTGAAAACTTTTACCTTCACAACAGCATTAAGAAAAGCTGCCTCTTGAAGATTCCCAGGTTGAACCTGAAACCAATGCAATCAACTTGTATGATAAAATAGTGGAAAGACAAGATCAAGAATAAACTTGTTCAGTTTGATTCGTAGAGGTTATAAAGTACACAAGAAAAAATACAAATAGAACTAGTGAATTTACAAAGCTTCTAATATATTATATAAGTAGAATCAATACTTGTAGAAGCTGCAAACTAATAGATCCTGAGAACCAAGTTATCTTGGTAAAGGCTCTTCACAAGGAAAGGGATGCTTATAACACTAATTTCCTAAAACTAGAAAATGCAAGGATGACATATCATACACAAACAATATGTCAGGTCATTAAGACAACCTTCTCCTGGAACACTTTGTAGGAATCCTAGAGCCAAAAAATATAACAATCTGCAGTCAAAATCAAGGGCTAGAGATTGTACCTGCTGCTCCTTCATATCAAACAAAAATTCCTTATTGTCTTTTCTTTGCGTGCCAAATGATTTAAAAGCTGATGATTGAAAACGTCCCACATTCCCTTTACCACTATTTCCATCAGCATATGAACAAGGCCTTTCATCGCTTGATCTTCTCGGTGTCTTCTTTTGGGGAACAGCTTCTTTCTGCGTATAGAAAACCAAGATTCTAAAATTTAAAACACAAAGATGACTTTGAACTAACATTTGAATATATAGATCACAACATAAACGACACTAGCACAAAGGTTCACCAATTCTTCACTCCCTCATTTTCTCTTTACACTCTCTTGCAATAGGCAAGGAGATACAAAGGTCTTCAAGCTTAAAATTTTGGTTCAACCATATATTCTAAACACTTGAACCATATTTAAGGTTAAATTCTCTCTCAATGTTATCTTTCTAATGTTCACAATCTCCAGTGCTTTCTTTCTTTCTTTTCTTCTGAACAACAGTTATGAATGCCTTGAATGTGCTTTTTAATGGGGTAGCATCTTTAACTTATATATAGCTATGTCATTTTAAAAGAAAATACAGTTAACTAACAAGTATTTCAGTATTAATCTAAGGAGAAACTAGGATAGTTGCCTTATCAATCTTGATAGGATCTTGCCCATTTTCTCCTATAAAGGTGAAATTTTTTAACAATTAAGGATCTCCATTCTTCAATAGGATAGAGGTTCTTGTATCAGAGATAAAACAATAACAACAACAACAACAAAACCTTAGCCCCCAACATTTTGAGGTCAACCATGACTTTTCAACTGCCAGTCACATTATATCCTATTCATAATCATAGTCTCTTATCACTTGTTTAATTTACATCTCATTTTTTTTACTACTTCTATTAATATTATTCAAATAATAATTTTAACATATTTTGTACTAAAAATATTGAACTATTTTTGCTCATGTACGCACTTCCACCCACCATTCAAATTCAAATTACTTAAAAAAAATGTCATGTCATTTGACCTCTAGTAATTTGACTTGAATTTCGAGATAGTAATGCTAGGAACCCAACATTTTTCAAAAATGTTAACATGACCTGTCACAATCTGACATCACTTTTTTTTTTATGGGTTTTACTAGCGTTATGCCATTACGGCATCCATTAGTAACCATTTAAAGAAACTTTTTATAGGAAAATGAAGAAGTGACTAATTTTTTTTTGACAGATTTTTAAATTTCCCATAAAAAGTTTCCAAAATGGATGATTAATATATGTCCTCAGACCCTTTTTTATATAAGTACACAGACATCACTTTTATTATGCATGATCAATCATAACAAGCAATGTCAGAGTCATAAAAAACAGTTGTGAAAAATGTACCCCTAGTCTTATTGATATATAAATTGCCTCTCTTTATTTTATTTTTATAGATAAATATGAACAGCTCCAATCTTCAAGTAGTCTCATCAAAATATACAATGTCATATATTCTTTCTACATACCATACACATTGACACCATAAATAAACCAACACAAAATCTGAAAACAACAAAATAATAAATAAACACTTATATTACTTCAATAATGTCATTCTACATGGTAGGCCTAAGTGCAGAGAAAACAGAGTCAGTGACATGAATGTATTGGGGAGAAAGAGAGAGAGAGAGTGAGTTAGGGTTTTACTTCTCTGCGGTGGGAGCGGGAGCCATTATTGGGATTCGAAGAAGTGCGGCTGTGGCTGTGATTGGAAGAGATGGAACCAATGGATGTGCGCGACGTGGAGAAGCGGTGTTGGGAGGCGGCAAGATAGTAACGGGATTTAACGGTGGAGCTCAGCGCAGAGAAGCAGCAGCTCGCAACTGTAACGGCCATTTTGTTAACTGAAAAATAAATGAAGCTCGGAGGCCGGAGCTCCTAAACTAAAAACACTGAAAACAAAACAAAGACTCTGAGTGAGTGTGAAGCTTTTAAAACTACTTTCAATTTTTCCTTATCCTCTAGTTGGTACTTGGTAGGTACTGGAAGTGGATTAGGTCACTGCTTTTTGACCATTTGGGCTAAATAATAAGCCCATTTGCAATAAACAGGTAGGAGTGGGCTTAGCCGAAGCCCACTTTAAAATCATACGGACCTTATCCCACCCCGCGGCATTTACATTACATTGACTAACGATTGGGACGTAGGCTTTATTGTTGTTGTAGTACTAAGTAGACAAATAGAGTTCCTAGAAATCGAGCAAGAGCCCTCCTTGTGCAATGGGCTAAAACTACAAGTGTCATTCGAGCTATGAAGCTTCTCGATGGAACGGACATTCTGTTAATTTCATCTGTATCAAAGAAAATAAAAGTGTTGTTGTAAGATTGAATGGTGTGTATTGAGTAGAAAACAAAGTTTAAAAGGAGGGAGAGAACTATCTTTTGTTGCAGCCCATAAACCCAACCGGGCTCCTAGTGGTATATATTAATTGGGCCTGAAGTGAGTCCTGTTTAAGTAAGTGCCAAGCCCTGTTTGAATCCTATGCATATAATTAACTTTTTGCTTCCGACTACCAAAAAAAAAAAGAAGTTTGTTTTCCTTCTAATTGCCTATTGCCTCACCAAAGAATGAAGGCAGCCAGAGAAGAAAATAGAAATTTGGGTTCAATAACAGGATTAAAACGTACAAACTTCTCACCTTAATAAATTATCCTATTGTACTTAATTACTTGTTTATGCATAATTTACAAATACGAGCGCAACTGATCATGCATAAAACTTGTAACCTCTTACATATTAACTAGTTGCCAATAGCAGCAGGGACGGTGGCATATATTGATCATGGGGGCAATGGACCCCCTAAATTTTTTTAAAATATATTAGTGTGTGTATATATATATATATTGATTTTAGTAATTTTGTTTTATAAAATTACATTTTGCCCCCTTAACAATATCATTGATTCTTTTTAAAGTAACATTATAGTTACAAACTTATCTACAATATTTTTACAAACTATTAAGGTACAAATTTTTATTGGTTCACACCTAGGCCTATCAGTTATTGGTTCGCACCTAGGCCTATCAGTTACGTCATTTTTTTACTTACCAATAATCACTCACTATATCAACAATTTACCTCTAGCATTTTTCTCATTTTAAAGGCCATTAAAAAATTTATAGATCTAAACCAAAAACATTTGTGCAACAACAAGAATCACCAATAACAAAGCTAAATAAAAATTAAGTCCAATTAACGATTTTTACTCAAACAAACAACTAGCCCTTTAAAAAGTTTTAAACAGAATAATTTTATCATTACCCAGCAGACACACACATCAACAACAACAACAACAACAACAAAAAAAAAAAAACCATCATCGGCTAAGAAGCCACTAAACTAGAGGTCAAAGTTGCCCCCCTTAACTTAAAGTCTTAGCTCTGTCCTTGAATAGCAATATAGTTTAATGGCATTGTCCAATTCTTTCAATAAGGAGAACTTGGACTTGAATCTTCCAGTCTCACTTATTATAAAAAGAAAGGAAAAACAAAATGTATAATTCTCTTCTTTTTTTTTTTTAGAGAGTTTCAGCCTATGGCGTCCGCTCTTAATAATAACTCTTTATCAACAAACCAAAATACTAATTATTTTTTGGTATAGGTGGAGATTGAACCCCAGATCTTTTATACAAGCATCAAAGATTTTACCAGTTGAGCTAATTGGAACCCATATATCATTCTTATCTTAATTTCATTGACCTTAATTATGCCACGATTCATGAAATCAATTTTACTAGCAAGTATACAAATTTATGACTTATGACATGTCTGCGCCATTATATTGGTAACCAGTAACCACACTTTCATGCATAAACTTGTCTTTTAATAACAAATAGAAAACATCTATTTCACTAACTGCAATATATATATATATATATATGATTAAGTTTCAATTTAAACTTTATTTATTTTAAAAAAAAGTATAAAAAAATATGTGGTAAATTATCATCGGTGGAGTATAAAATGAAATAGATTTTTATGCTTTAACAAATAACAATAGTTGCGCCGCTTATCAAGACTTCTACCTATCAGTCATGAGAATACGACGGGCATCTCCATTTAAAGTGAGATGGAAATAGTGTATTCCATGGTTAAAGAGTTGTATTTTTTTTATATCCAATTGTTTATATCATATCACCGACGTTATAATATTTAATTTCAATATTGAAATATATCTATTTTAAATGAATATTTTAAATTTACCATACTTAATATTAAATGTTGAAAATATATTTTAAATTAAAATGGAGACTATCATTTTCCTCAATCGATCGTACTGATATAGGTCCTGAGACATTTATGTTGAAAGGGTTCAAGTACATAAAACTTTAAGGACCATACTAGAGCTAGTGAATCATGATGTTGCCCTCTTAATTTTTTTTTTTTTTTTTTTTTTTTTTTTTTGCTGAATAAAAATCTTATTGAACAACAATAGATACAGAAGCATGGAATGCCTCAGCCAAGATAACATTAACAAAACTTGGAGGGCCAAGTCCCAGATCAAAAGAACCAAACAAAAACTGGTTAAGGGACCAATTGGCAAACACATGGGCAACCTGATTAGCCTCCCTATGAACCCAGTTAAAAGATACATGATTATAGTCACTGATTACATTCTTAACTAAGTCATCAAAATTCAAAAGTCTCCAAGGAATTAGGTTCCCACCAACTTTAATGGCATCTATACAAACTTTACAGTCACTCTCTATAACACAATTACAAAAAGAGAAGTGATGAAGCAGAATCTCGTCGGTTGCTTTGGGGTTCGTCCAGATGGTGCCGGTTGTACTCTGACGAACCTATGGAAGCAAGAACTTATTCGAATGGTCACCGGTGTGGTGCCTGCCACAACGCCTCCGATGCCCAAGTCAGTGTGAAAGAAGGTAGCAATCAAAATATCAAGAATAACTTAGTATATGTTGTGATGCTGTGTGTACCTTGTATTGGTGTTGTGAGGGCTTTATATATCCTTGTGGACTATAGCCGTTGGGGTGTTAATGTCTCCCCTGATAACGTCTCTGGCGGAGTAATGGGTTTTAATGCGTTTCCACCGGTTCGTCCAGCTGGTCCTATAACGGTCCGGGACATTATTGACAGCATTGAATGGCCTTAATGTTCTCGTCAATGACACGGATGATCGGTCAGGTTCGTCTGTGGAGGCGGGCTCGTCTGTGTTCAACTTCGTCAGTCCCATCAGCTGCCCCCCGGGTTCCATGGTCGTCAGTGAGTTTCCTAACGGCCGTGGGAGACGAAAAGTTTTTCCTCTCTTTTTTTTTTTTTTCCGACCTTTGGGATTTCGTGCCGCATTGAATGCGTAGTGGCGGCGTTACGTGGGTCGTGGCCACGTGGCATGATGTGGTTGGAGAAGGCCTATGTCCTCATGACCCTTGGGTTTCCCGCCGATTTTCGGTTTTTCTTCCTTTTGGTTCTTAAACTCCTCTTCTCCTACTTTACCTTTCATTTTCTTCCAAATTTCAGTTTATCCCTTTGAGCATCTTCTTCATCTATTTCTTCATTTTTCTCTAAGTTGGTGCGTGTTTGGTTGCTGGGCTTCTTGCTTCTCTTCCTTGAGGTATGCTTTCTCTTCTTCTTTCTTTTTTCCTTTTCTCTTTGCAAATATCTGATTTCTTTTCGGTTTTTGCTTCTTGGTTTTCTCTGTGTTTTTGTTTGTTTCTTTTTTGTGGGAATTTTAGCACTTTCCTGTTTGCCTGTACTTTGCCTGGGAGTCCATGGTCAGTAATTTAGAGGTTAGAGAAGCTTGTCCTTCGATTTCCTTTCTCTTTGCTCGCTTAGGGGGGTCCTTAGGTGTTTTTCCCAATTTGGGGGGTTTTGTTTTTGAGGGTAGTAGCTTAGGCGTTGTTTTAGGCGACTTGTTCCCATTGCTCCGAAAGTCAGTCGATTGGTTCGAAGGTTTGGTGAGGGAGCCACAGTCGATGTTTGAGGTTAGGTCTAATGACCTCGAGACTGGGTTGTCGTCTAGTGGCGACCCTATGGAGGGGGACACAGCCGTGTCGACCTTTAAAGAGGTTAGGGCTTTTCATGCCCTCGTGGAGGCGTGTGGGTTAGATTCTGACGTCGTGGGTAGGTTTAGGGATAGGTTCCAGTTTCCAAAACGGGTTCGCGTTCGTCGGCCTACTGACGAGGAGAGGGCTTGTCAGTTTTTCCCAGGTGAAGTGTGCTTCTATGAGACCGCTTTTACTTGTGGACTTAGGCTTCCCGTCCATCCGTTTGTGATGGAGCTCTTAGCCTATTTGGGGATCGCTCCTGGGCAGCTTATGCCCAATTCATGGAGAATAGTGGTCAACTGTATGGAAATATGGTTGGCTGCTAACAGGGACATGATCAAGGTAAACGAACTTGTCTATTTATATCGTTTAAAAGAGTCCAAAGAGTACGGGTATTATGGGCTAGTACCTTGGGAGAGAAGAACCAGGATCGTCAAGGGCTTACCCTCGCCCTTCAAGTACTGGAAGTCCAGATTTGTGTTTGTGTCTGGGGACGATTTTGAGACCCCCTCTAGCCAAGACTGGGGTGAGATCCCCAGGTTGCTTCGTCGGTGGGGAACCCCGACCTTAGGTGCGTCAGTCTCCTTTCTCGTTTTTTTTTTTTTTTTGGACCCGATGTTACCGTCACTAACTTCTTTCGTTCCTGTGCAGTTAAAAGGAGGCCAAAGCTGAAAAGCAGGTACAAGGAGCGTGTTGAGACGACCATTGTGTATTCCTAGACCATCGAAAACTGGGACGACTTAGTAGATCCACGGACACTTGCCTTTTACAATCTCGGCCCCGATCCGTCCCCCTACGTCCTGCGAAGTCTTGATATTGAGGGAAAGAAGAGTAAGCACCTGAGTTCGTCAGGCTCGATCCTGTAGCCGTATTTATTTGACTGGCTCCTTTATAAAATTTTCCTCTTTCGCAGAGATGACGACGAAATTCAACAAGGGCATGTACGAGAAGATGCGATCTAAGAAGGACGAACCTCTGTCCAACCTTGGGAAGAAGGTGGTCTATGTCAAAGGGAAAGTCTCTTCCGTCACTCCGACTGCTTCGGCTACTCTCGTGATTTCCGGCGCCAAGACGACGAGGACGACTTCTCCGGCCACCTCGGTTGAAGAGATCCCAACACCCGCTTCGAAAAGGCCTCGTACATCAGATAGAGGGAAGGAGGCTGCTTGCTCGTCCACCATTTGGGACGACGAGAAGTTGGCAACGGACCGGGCTCATGGGGTCGTGACCGCAGAAGACCTAAAGGTGTTCTCGGGTTTGACCCCAAATGAGTTGATGAGTCGTCATCTCCATAAGCTCGTCCAGGTACCCTGCTCGTTTTAGGTGACGTATATATATATATATATATATATATATATATATATATATATATATATTTATTTTTTTTTTTTTTTTACATAGGTGTGCTAGGATTAAATTCCTTCACGTGTCCTTTCTCTCTTTTTTTTTTTTTTTTTTTTTTAGGTGTTGGGGGAGACTGTTCACCTTTCAACTGAGCATCTGGCTCAGGAAGCCAAGGTTGAGTCCTCGCTTTCTCAGATCAAGGTCCTGGAGATGGAGAACTCGAAGCTGAAGAGGGATCTGATAGCTGCGATGGAGGACGTTCACCACTCCAGGGAGGAGGTCAAGAAGCTGAGTGACGACCTTAAGGTTGAGTAGCAGTTGGTTCTGGAAAAGGATGAGCAGCTTGCAGCCGCGAAGGAAAAGATCAAGGTCGTCGCCTCCAGGGCTATCGAGGGCTTCCAGCAGACTGAGGAGTACAACTCTGTGCTCTTCAGCTGGTATTTTAAAGGGTTCGAGCTCTTGAGGAGGTACTGCATCAAGCACCCTTCCGGGGTAGATTTAGAGACGCTGGACATGGAGGAAGTGGACAAGGAAATCTCTGCTGACGAAGCTGCCCAAGCCGCGGCAGCTGACGCTCTTGGAGACCTTCCTGCTGTTGATGTCCCTGTCGTCGAAGCTCCTGCCCTTGATGCCCCTGCCGAGGACGATGCTATTCCAGATGTTTGACCCTATCATTTGTTCAAAAAAAAAAAAAACTTTTTTTTTTTTAAAGGCGCCTGACATGTTTGAGGCTCCACTTCCAGAACATCTTTAAATTTTTTGTTAAGCATATCTTTAGCCCAGTGTTTATGGGATTTTAAATGTAAAAATAATGGTGATTGCCTTTGGTTTCTAGGCTTTTATAATATCGTATTTACTTACACACGTTGTTCTTCTGTATATCCATATAAGCTCGTCAATTTCTTCCTATCCGTTAGTAATGTACACCCATCTGGGCGGAACGTTATTATTTAGGCATTTTTCTTTCTGTTTTTTGCCTTCGTCAGTAATGTACATCCGTCTATGCAGAATCTTATTACTTAGGCATTTTTCTTTATGTTTTTGCCTTCGTCAGTAATGTACATCCGTCTACGCAGAATCTTATTACTTAGGCATTTTTCTTTATGTTTTTGCCTTCGTCAGTAATGTACATCCGTCTATGCGGAATCTTATTACTTAGGCATTTTTCTTTATGTTTTTGCCTTCGTCAGTAATGTACATCCATCTATGCGGAATCTTATTACTTAGGTATTTTTCTTGATGTTTTGCCTTCGTCAGTAATGTACATCCGTCTATGTGGAATCTTATTACTTAGGCGTTTTTCTTTATCTTTTTTCCTTCGTCAGTAATGTACATCCGTCTAGTCCGTAGTGGGTTTCCAAAATTTTCTATTGACGATACCTGTATGAACACATTATTTGAATCGTTATTTCATTAATTTTAAGGAATGGGTACATTCTTGGGTTACATCTGTTGATGGTACTTCTTCAAGTGTTCAATGTTCCAAGGTCGCGGGAGCTTCTGCCCGTCTAGGGTCTCCAAATGATAGCTGCCTTGCCGGGAGTAGTGCACGACTCTGTAAGGTCCCTCCCATGTGGGACCGAGCTTCCCGTGGGCGGAGTTTTTAGTTGCAGTAGTCACCTTACGTAGGACGAGGTCGCCAATTTCAAGTCTTCTGAGCTTAACCCTTTTGTTATAGTATTCAGTCATCTTCCGTTGGTACTTCATCGTCATGCTCGAGGCCTTGTCTCTTACTTCGTCTAAGCAGTCCAGATTGATTCGAAGTTGGTCATCGTTGCTTTCCTCGCGGAATACTTCTCGCCTGGTGCTGGCCACACCCACCTCGACTGGGATTACCGCCTCAGTGCCATAAGTGAGCCTGAAAGGCGTTTCTCCCATTGGGGTTCTTGCTGTTGTTCTGTAGGCCCACAAAACATTGGGCAATTCTTCGGGCCACGTGCCCTTTGCCTCGTCTAGTCGGGCTTTGATGATTCTGAGCAGTGTTCGATTAGTTACTTCTGTTTTCCCGTTTGCCTGTGGGTGTCCAGGTGACGAGAACTTGTGCCTGATACCTAGTCCTGAGCAAAAGTCTCTAAATCCCTGGTTGTCGAACTGTCGACCATTATCTGAAATAATCATTCTTGGAATCCCGAACCTGCAAATTATATTTCTCCACACGAAGCTACGGATTCTCGCCTCTGTGATCGTCCCTATCACTTCTGCTTCGACCCATTTTGTGAAGTAGTCGATAGCGACGAGCAGGAACCTTACCTGCCCTCTTCCTTGGGGCAATGGGCCGATGATATCAATCCCCCATTGTGCGAATGGCCACGGGGAGGTAATCGTCGTCATCTTTTCTGCTAGCAGCCTCTGGACATTCCCGAACCTTTGGCACTTATCGCACCTCTTGACGAGCTCCGTAGCGTCTACCTGCATGGTCGGCCAGAAATATCCTGTTCTAACAACTTTGCTTACCAAAGATCTAGGCCCGACGTGGTCTCCGCAAATCCCTTCGTGGATTTCACGAAGGACGTACTTGGCTTCTTCCTCATCGACACACTTCAAATAGGGCAGGGAGAAGCCTCTTTTGTATAAGGTATCATTCAAAATCGTAAATATGGCCGCTCTTGCTTTAATCTTCCTGGCTTCCATTGAATCACGAGGGAGATGCCCGTCTTGAAGGAATGAGATGATCGGTGCCATCCAACCACCTACTCTCTGAATGGAGAATATTGGGACTTCTTCGATGCTGGGGTGTTTCTGAATCTCCATGAGAAGTTCACTGTTCGTTGGTTCTTCTTCAGACGAGGCCATTTTGGCAACCTCATCTGCCGCCATATTTTGGTTTCTCGGGATCCGAACGAAGTCCAACTTATCGAACCCACGGGCTAAATGTTTCGTTAGCTTGAGGTACTTCTGCATTCTCTCCTCTTTTGCCTCATACTCTTCCCTGATCTGCCCTATTGCCAGCTTGGAGTCGCTCTGAATAAGCAGGTTCTTAATCCCAAGGGCTTTACCGAGTCTTAGTCCCGTTAGTATCCCTTCGTACTCGGCCTCGTTGTTGGTCGCCGGGAATTTTAATTGGACTCCATATTTGAGTTTTTCTCCATCGGGGGTGTTTATGATGACCCCTACTCCCCCTCTCTTTTGGGCTGACGAGCCGTCAGTCTGAATTGTCCATTGTTCTACCTCGTCTTTGCCGTCGTCATCTTCTGGAAGGGCGAACTCGGCGATGAAGTCTGCTAGAGCTTGTGCCTTGATGGCCGTTCTGGGATGGTATTCGATGTCGAATTGGCTGAGTTCGATTGCCCACTGGACCATTCTCCCAGCTGCTTCAGGTTTGTTCATGGATTTTCTGATAGGTTGGTCCGTCATTACAAGGATAGGGTGTGCTTCGAAGTATGGTCGTAACTTTCGTGAAGCCACTATTAGGGCGAACGTGATCTTCTCAATCCTGGGATACCTGGCTTCTGCTCCCTAGAAGGCTTGACTGATGTAGTAAACTGGAAGCTGCTTCTTATCCTCCTCTCGAATTAAGGCCGCGTTGATGGCCGTGGCTGATGCTGCCAGGTATAAATAAAGGTTTTCCCCTGCTTTTGAGGGACTCAAGACGGGCGGACTTCCGTGGTAACGCATGAGCTCTTGAAACGCTGCCTCACATTCGTCAGTCCAGGAAAAAGCTTGCTTCAATGTCTTGAAAAAGGGGAGGCATTTGTCTGTTGCTTTAGAGACGAACCTATTGAGTGCAGCGATCCTCCCTGTGAGCTTTTGGACTTCCTTGACGGTCTTTGGTGATGCCATGTTGAGTATTGCTTGTACCTTCTCCAGATTTGCTTCTATTCCCCTTTGGGACACCATGAACCCCAAGAACTTCCCTGAGGCTAGCCCAAACACGCACTTACTGGGATTCAGCTTCATCTGATATTTTCGGAGGGTATCAAACGTCTCTCTCAAATCGTCCAGGTGTGTCAATTCCTCTTTGCTCTTGATGAGCATATCATCTACATACACCTCCATGTTTCTACCAATTTGCTTGCTGAACATCTTGTTTACTAGTCTTTGGTATGTTGCTCCTACGTTCTTCAATCCGAAGGGCATCACCTTGTAGCAGTAGAGCCCTTAACTTGTGATGAAAGGAGTTTTTTCCTGATCCTTCCTCAGCCATTTTTATCTAGTTGTATCTTGAAAAAGCATCCATGAAAGTTAGTAACTTATGTCCAGCCATAGAATCTACTAGTTAATCTATCCTCGGCAGGGGAAAACTATCCTTCGGGCAGGCCTTGTTCAGGTCCGTAAAGTCCACGCACATTCTCCACTTCCCATTTGCTTTTTTTCACCAGCACGACGTTGGCCAACCACTCGGGATAATAAACCTCTCGGATGAAGTCTGCCTGCAACAACCTGTTAACTTCGTCTATGATTGCTCGGTTTCGTTCAGGGGCAAAGACACGTCGTTTCTGTTGGACGGGCTTTTTCTCATGGTCTGTTTTCAACTCATGCTGGATTACTTGGCGTGGTATACCGGGCATATCCTCATGACTCCACGCAAATACGTTCAAGTTTCCCTTAAGGAAGTGGACGAGTTTATTTCTCATCTCGGGGCTTAAGGTCGTTCCTATCCTCATCACCTTTGCAGTTTCCCCCTCGACGAGTTCTACTGTTTCCAGGGCTTCCATGTTGTCTTCTTTTTCTCCCTTGATCGTCCATGTGTGGTTTTCCCCTGCAGCCAGCACGGCCTGGTAGCATTCTCTGGCTAAAACTTGGTCTCCTTTTACCTCGCCGACTCCGTCTTCGGTTGGGAATTTTATCTTTAGGCAGTAGGTGGACGTGGCTGCTTTCCATCTGTTGAGCGTGGGTCTCCCAATGATCACATTATATGAGGAGGGGCAATCTACCACTAAAAAGTCCAGCTGACGGGCCTGCTGCTTCGGGTAGGCGCCTATTGTGACTTTTAGCGTCACAATGCCCTTAAGGTATACTCTGTCTCTGCTAAAGCTAACGAGGGGGGAATCGAATGGGCGCAATCTACCAGGATTTAGTTTCAACTGTTGGAAAGCCGGTAAGTACATGATGTCTGCGGAGCTGCCGTTGTCAACGAGGATCCTCTTAGTGTTAAACCCTTCGATTGTGAGTGTTATAACCAAGGGGTCGTTATGGGGCTGCCTTACTCCCCGAGCATCCTCTTCGCTGAAGAATATATCCTAGTTTATCTGTCTTTGCTTCAATAGGGGTTCCATATGGACACTGTTTACTTGCCTCTAGCATGCTTTCTTGAGTGACTTGTATGATCCCTCCATGAATAGCCCCCTGTGATTGTGCTTATCTCCCCGATCACGTCCTATTGTGGTTGGGACGGGCGAATCTCATTTTTGGACGAGGATTCGCGTTGGCTCTTGTTGACCTCCCTGAACCTGCCGGATTCCCCCTTTTTTACATACTTCTGAAGCTTTCCTTTTTGTATCAACTCTTCTATCTGTCCTTTCAAGTCTCGGCAATCCTCCGTGTAATGGCTGTGATCCTTGTGGAACCGGCAATATTTGTTTTTGTCGCGCACGTTTGGTGACGAATGCAAGGGTCTCGGCCATTATAGCTAGCGTTGGTCCTGGATCTGCGTCAAAATCTTGTCAACAGGCATAATTAGAGGTGTGAATTTTACCGGTCGTGGAGCTTTCTCGTCCCTTAGTTTGTCAATGTCACCTCTTCGACGGCTTGGGCGTTCCCTCTTTTGTCCCCTGCGTTCGTCTTCCTTCCTTCCTTCCTTCTTCGGCCTTTCCTCGTCTACGATGGCTGCCAGTGCGTCCTCAGCATTCATGTACTTTTGGGCTTTCAGTAGCATCTCCGCCATTGTCCGGGGCAGATTTTTTGCTAGTGAGACGATGAATTCTCTAGACTTAAGCCCTGCTTTAAATGTTGTCAGCTGGACCTTGTCGTCCGCGTCGTCCACCTCTAGGGTCTCTCGAGTGAAGCGTTTCACGTACGACCGCAAGGTCTCCCTCTCTCCTTGCTTAATAGTGAGTAGGTGATCCGCTGGTCTCTTGGGACGTTGCCTCCCGACAAAATGGTGCAGGAAGGCACTACTTAACTGCTCGAAATTGTCGATGGACGAAGTGGGCAGTCTCGTGAAACACTCTCTTCCAGCTCCCTTCAACGTAGTAGGGAAGGAACGACACATGATCTCATCAGGGGGCTGTTGAAGGCCTAGGGTCGTCTTGAAAGTATTAAGGTGATCTTGGGGATCCTTGAGCCCATCAAAAAGCTCGAGCTGAGGCAGCCGAAATTTTGCTGGTACTGGTCATTTTAAGTCCGCCATGGTAAAAGGGGAGTCCGTTGCCCTGACCATTCTATCTAGGCTTCGATCTGTCTTCTCTTTGATGGCATTTCTTAATTCGTCCATCTCCTTTCTCATTTCTTGGAGGATGTCGGAATGTTGTTCCTCTGGGATAACGGTCCTCTGTCAGTCACTCTTTCCGTGGCTGTCCCCCTCGTCCTCTTGGACAGCTTTTGATCAGTTCTCCTCCTGCTGTAGCCTTTGTCTCATTTCCTGATTCTGTCTGGTGAGTTCTTCGACGGTGGCATCGAGAGTTCGAACTTGTTGTGCCAAGGCCGCTGAGTCCTGGTTGGATTCCATCTAGAGCTGGTAGGAACCGCGTTCTCGTTGTATGAGAAAATCATTCCCACAGACGGCGCCAAACTGATGAAGCAGAATCTCGTCGGTTGCTTTGGGGTTCGTCCAGATGGTGCCGGTTGTACTCTGACGAACCTATGGAAGCAAGAACTTACTCGAATGGTCACCGGTGTGGTGCCTGCCACAATGCCTCCGATGCCCAAGTCAGTGTAAAGAAGGTAGCAGTCAAAATATCAAGAATAACTTAGTATATGTTGTGATGTTGTGTATACCTTGTATTGGTGTTGTGAGGGCTTTATATATCCTTGTGAACTATAGCCGTTGGGGTGTTAATGTCTCCCCTGATAACGTCTCTGGCGGAGTAATGGGTTTTAATGCGTTTCCACCGGTTCGTCCAGCTGGTCCTGTAACGGTCCGTGACATTATTGGCAGCATTGAATGGCCTTAATGTTCTCATCAATGACACGGATGATCGGTCAGGTTCGTCTGTGGAGGCGGGCTCGTCTGTGTTCAACTTCGTCAGTCCCATCAAGAAGTTAATAGCAATATGGACAGCCAACAGGATGGCATTGGCCTCTGCTTGAATAGGGATGTTGGTGTTAACTTTCTTTGGAATTGCAAACACCAATATCCCTCTCCAATCTCTAGCAACAATAGCTATGCATGATGACAGATCACTTACTACTACATCACAATTCAATTTTAACATGCCTTGGTTTGGACAACACCACCTAGCACTGCTTCTAGTTAGGACTCTTGTCAACACTGGAACTTTGGGCCACCAATGCTCCAAGAACAACTTCTGAAGGCTTCTGATAACTTGACCCTCCACTAGAAGAGATCTCTCATTAACTGCCTTGTTTCTCCACATCCAAATCATATCTAAAGTTAGAGCTCCAAATAGCAGAAATTCATGTCTTTGCTCTTTATCCAACTGGAGAGACGAAGGAGGATCAATGAATAACTCAATCAAATGGGCCGGAGATTGAACTTACCATCTGTCAATTCTAAGGTTCCACTGACTGCCAAACCATATGGCTCTAGCAATGTGACATTCAGTAAAGAGGTGCAGGGCTGACTCTGCCTCAACATTACAGAGAGGGCAATTGGTGTCAGAGGAGGGAGAAAACTCGCTTAATTGATCCTTAGTTAATTCATCGAGTAGATCAAAGTTCATAAGAATAGTTGCACAATGATTATAGGTCATCATATCACATACTAACACCCATCAAATGAACCAAATGGCAACACATACAAACACATATATTAACAATATTGTTAAGATATCTAAATCCAATCTTAGTCAAGGTTCAAATTTGTTATATTATATAGTTTCTTAATTGTGACCTAATTAATAATGATGATGCTGAAATCGTCAATCCAAGTGATCATCCAACAGGAGAGCCGACCAAGATCGTCCAAAGCCTTGCAAGAACGAATGAAGAAAAGGATGGAACACTGATGTCGTGCTTGCCACAGAGCCTCCGATGGTAAAGTCAGATAATTGAGAGAGAAAAGAGAGGGCTCAATATCAAAGAATCAAAGTTTCTGGATTAGAATTTCATACCTCCTTAGATCCTAAGGTGTTTGTATATATACACATGCTTCCTTCTCCTAGCCGTTGGAGGTGCTTTAATGGCGGCTTCAATGTGGTATCTGTAACACCTCTGTGAGGTGTTAATGAGAGGATCTTCGCTACTCCAACGGTAGGGAGACTTATTGCCGTTGTATAATGCCTTGCCATTATTTGTGAATTAATGGCTTTTCCTTCGTCCAATAGATATGGCTATGGATGGAGATTGATGTGATGGTTCCTTCATCCATTGGCCCCTCTTCTGGACAAGGAGGTTGCCTGAGGGAGTTATGCCGGGTAGATCAGTTGCCCCCCTATTTAGAGGTCGTTCAACTTAAGGACGGCCATGGGAATATGAAGATTTTTTTTTTTTTGGCGATTATGGCGCTTAGGGTTCCACCCCTCCGCATTTATTGCTTAATGGCGGCGTGGTGTGCGACGTGGCCATGTGTCATGCTCAGGTCAGTCGAGGGGTCTCAGTTCCAATGAGACCCTTCAGCTTTTCCTGCGCTTTTCGAGGCGACCTTTTTAAACCCCTTGTCTTCCTCTTCTCATTTCTTCGCTTTCTTTTAGTGCTTGCTCTTTGATTTCTCAGTTTCTCCTTTTTCTCAGGTACGCCCTTTTCTATCTTCTCCTTTTTCCTTTTAGAGTTTTATTTCTTCCCTTTCTTTGTGCTCCCTTTCCTTTTTAGGGTCTTGTTTTTCCTTTTTCTCTGTGCTTGATGGTGGATTACTTTGATATTAGGCACACTTCACCCTCTATTGCCTTCTTTTTTGCTTGTTTGGGTGTGTTTATGGGTTTCCATAGTGGACATTGCCCGCGGGTTGGGGATTTCGTTCTAGGTGACAGTAGCCTAGGTCTAGTGCAAGGTGACCTATACCCATTATTGTGACAATCCTTGGATTGGTTTGGGTCTGTGTGAGAAAATATGGGTTCTAAGGTTAGATCAAGTGATTTAGAGACCGATCTGTCATCTAGTATTGGCACGGATGGGGTTGAGATGGATACAGCTGCTTCCGTGCCTTCGTCTTTCCTGCCTTCCATTTCTGCCCCATCCCAATCATTTCACACCCTTAAGGAAGAATGCTCCCTGAAGGAGGATACCTTTATTAGATTCAAGGATTAGTTCCAATTTCTTGAGGAGACGAAGGTTTGTCTTCCTAGGAAATGCGAGATGTCTTGTGCTTTTGCCCATGGTGAGGTTTGTTTCTACGAGGTTGCGTTCTTGTGTGGCCTTAAGTTTCCAGTCCACCCGTTCTTAATAAACCTCCTTCATTACCTGAATATAGCTCCAGGACAACTTATGCCGAATTCATGGAGAATCGTCACAAGCTATATGGTGATCTGGACGATCATATTTGACGGGGATATGATCACGTTAAATAAATTCGTCCACCTATATATTCTGAAAGAGTCCAAAGAGTTTGGGTATTATGAGCTCGTGCCTTGGGATAGAAGGTCTCTACTCATTGTCGACCTTCCTTTATCCTTCCGTTATTGGAAGTCTAGGTATTTCTTTGTGTTGGGTGACAGTTGGGAGACCCTATCTGACGACTTCTAGGGGGATGTCCCTAGGCTGCTAAGTCGGTGGGAGACCCCTCAACATGGTGCATTCGCCTCGCATATTTTCTTTAATTTATTACTTACTCTGATCGTCCCTTCTGACCTTGTGTATTTTTCTAATTTACAATTAGAGAGCGTCTAGAGTTGGAGAGCAAGTTTGAAAAGTGTGTTTGGGAAGTTGTCAAGTACATGAGCACCATTGACGATTTCGACGAGCTGGTTGACCCACAGACCTTAGCTCGTCACTGTTTAGGGCCGGAGCCTTCTCACTACACCCTTCGTGCCATTCGTCGGGAAGAAAAAAGTGAGTCATATTAGGAAAAAAGTGGATCGTCTTTTCTTCCTTTTCTTTTCTCCTTTTTTTTTACTTTCTTGTTGTTTCTCTTCTTTTTTATAGAGATGAAGACTAAATTTAATCAGGAGTTTTATGCTCGGATCAAGGCAAAGAAGAACGAGCCCCTCTCTAGCATTGGTTAGTGAAGGTTCAGGGTTGCCAAGAAGGAGAAAGAAAAAGGTGTGACGGAGAAGAGTCCGTCCACCCCTGCCTTGGAAAAAGGACAGGTTGCTTCCCTGGTCCTTTCCGTCGAGGAGATTACTCCTCATGCAAATAAGCACAAAACGGGGGACAAAGGTAAGGAGAAGGTAGGAGCCAGTGTCTGGGCAAACGCTAGGATGGCCCTGGCTCAGGCTAATGAATTTGTGACGCTCAAGGAACTAAAGTAAATCTCGGGCATGCCTTCCCATGATATGGTGAGCCGCCATGTCCATAAGCTCGTCCAGGTAATTCTATTTGATTTCCTTGTTCCCTCATCCATAAGTTTAAGTTGTATCAGTTGCTCACTGCGTGATTTTGGTTACCAGGTGTTGGGAGAGACGATGCACATTACCTCCCAGTACTTGGTGAATGAAGAGAAGGCCGCGATGGCCACTTCCAAGGCGGAGGCGCTGGAGGTTGAAGATTCGGGTTTGAGAAAAGATTTAATAGCGGCGATGGATGTCAACAACTCGTCCAAGGAGAAAATCCAAGATTTATCTGAGGATTTGAATGCCAAGAAGCTGTTGGTGAAGCAGAAGGACGAGCAACTGGCAACAACCAACCAGAAGATGAAGAGCGCTATGGCGAAGGCTGTCCATGCTTTTCAGCTCACAGAGGAGTACAATGCCATTTTTGTTCGGCTGGTATTTTAGGGATTTAAGCTGCCGAGGAGATATTTGGTGAAGCACAGTCCAGACATAAACTTGGAGGATCTGGACTTTGAAGCAATTAACAAAGAGAGCTCAAGCTGCTGCATCTGCTAGCGAGGATCCTCTAGTGCCCGAAAAGGGAGGAATTGATGCTCCTAAGGCCTAGTTCCTTTGTTTTATCACCTTTTTTTTTTAATGCCCTGTCTGTTTTGGGGCTTTTGAACAATCTACAACTCTTTTATATACATATCCGCTTATTTCCTTTTTATGTTGCTTATGAATGACTTGTACTTCTTTGTCTTTGCTTTATTGGGGCATGTTTCTCGCCCACTTAGGGGCTTAGAATTTTTTTTTTTTTTGCCCTCTTATGAATTTTGTCATTTTAACTTGGTGGACGATCTTCCTTCGTTTTTGAAATCTCGTCGTCTAGGCTTTTATTGGGACGATGTACATCCTTTTGAGGAATCTTATCATCTTTGCTTTTGTTGGGACGATACATCCTTTGAAGAATCTTATCGTCTTTACCTTTATTGGGACGTTGTACATCTTTTTTAGGAATCTTATCATTTGATTTTATTGGGACGATGTACATCCTTCTAAGGAATCTTATCGTCTTGGTTTTTATTGGGACGATGTACATCCTTTTAAGGAATCTTATCGTCTTTCTGGTTAATACGATGTACATCCACTTAAGGAATCTTATCATTTCAACTTGGTTGAACAGTTCACGTCTAGTCAGTAGTTTAGTTCAGATGTGAGGAAAAAGATAGACAGAATATGCAAAATACTGAATGATACGTTTATTAATCTGCTTTAAAAATCATAAGATATCATTGATTGGTTACAAATAGGTTGTAGTTCCTACTTTTAATACCTCTTTAGGTGTTCGACGTGATGGACATATGCATGTACGCAGCGAAAAAATAACGGATCTACTTCATTCATAAATGTTAACATACACAATATAAGTTTCAGAATTTGAGAACAAGAGAGTGTACCTTGGAGCGGTGAATTTCAAAACCAAAGATCAGAAGCACTTGGGAACACTTTCAATCTTCACTCTAATTCCACTATCACCCAAGATGTGTGGTCTCTCAATCAGTTCCAAAGGGAGAATGTCAAAGTGTCTAACACTTCTTACACCACTTCGCAATAGTGTTCTTACAATTCTCTACAGAAAATTCTGTATGTTTCTCCCTTTGTATCTAACTGATTATCTAATTGGGCTGGTCTTTTGGGCCTTTCCAATTAGGGTTAAGTGTGTAGCTTGGAGTAGAACCAAAAGGGACCAATAAAACACTAGCTCCAATGGGCCTTGGGTTTTTCTGTCAACTCTTAACAAGTCCAAAGTTACCATTAACTATATTTAATACCACTATATAAATATAGTTTCATTCTAGGCCTTATTTATACATTATATAACAAGATTTTATTGTACATGCAACCCCTTCATAAAATATTCGTAGTAACACAAAGTCATGAATGTAGACTGCCACTTTGTAAATTACTACATGTTATCCTTGAGTAACCCGTTTAATCATTTAAGTTATTCATCATATATTCATGAAATCCAATTTTATAAATATATACTTTAGTAACTCCTTACTAGAGTGGTTAGGCCTAACTCTCTGAATAACAAACCCATTAAACTTATCTCAAGGAAATATTTTGTATCTCTGATAAGAGATTATGAATTTCATCTTGGGAATATATGTTCCATCAACACTAAATGTGGTTGCCCAACATACTGAGGTTTTGACCGTAATTTTAGATCTCACTCCTAATATATCAAAATAACCTACACTTCATGATCAGGTCCATTATTCTCTCAGGATTAAGAGTTCATGCAAATATAACTCGTGAATTTATTATTCATTTAACAGTCGTTACGAGAATAATAAATCTCACAAAGGTCCACTTCAATATGTTTTAACTCTTAAAACATATCAACATACCAACTAGAAATCTCCATTTCCATGATCAAGATAAATCATCTTAGTTGATATGTTATAGTCTTTGTAGATGAAATGCCCAATTTCATCACCGACTATGAACTACATTTTGAGTTTACAAGAAACTTGTGATTTACATCTTCTGTTACTAAATCACATATAATGCATCTCATGGACTATATGATAATGTCACAATATTCATGTTACCATTATTTTAGATAAAATAAAACAACTTTATTAATCATAACATTAAGTCATACATAATATCATACATAATAACATACATAGCATCATACGATAGGATTTAAGGGCACACATCCTAACAAGGACGCGGCAATTTGTTCCCGTCCAGATCTTCCAGGTGATAGCTTCCTCGTCGAGAGTAGTGGACGACCCTGTATGGTCCTTCCCATGTTGGCCCTAACTTGCCTTGTGTTGGATCCTTCGTCACAAGCGTCACTCTTCGTAGGACAAGGTCTCCAATGTCGAATATTTTGAGCTTTACTTTCTGGTTGTAGTACTCGGCCATCTTCTGCTGGTACTTGGCCATTCTTTGAGAAGCTTGGTCTCTGACTTCGTCCAAACAATCTAGGTTCAGCTTCAATTGGTCGTCATTGCTGTGCTCATCGAAGAACTCCTTCCTGAGGCAAGTAAGCCCTATTTCAACTGGGATGACTGCTTTCAATGCCATATGTGAGGTTGAAAGGTGTCTCTCCTGTTGGGGTTCTTGCTATGGTTCTATAAGCCCATAAGACGCTTAGTAACTCCTCAAGCCATACTCCATTTGCCCCTACTAATCGAGCCTTAATGATTTTCAACAATGTTCGATTCGTTACCTCAGTCTGTCCATTGGCTTGGGGATGTCCTAGGGAGGAGTATTTGTTTTTTATGCCAAGGCTTGAGCAGAATGACCGGAATCCTTGGCTGTCAAACTAACGACCATTATTCGAGATGATTGTCTGGGGTATCCCGAACCTGCACACAATATTTTTCCATACAAATTTTCATACCTTTGCTTCTGTGATCGTGACTAGCGCTTCTGCCTCTACCAACTTCGTGAAGTAGTCGATAGCAACAAGTAAGAACTTCACTTGCTTTTTTCCTTGTGGCAGAATCCTATAATGTCAATCCCCCACTGTGCAAATGGCTAGGGTGAAGTGATGGCCGTCATTTTCTCCCCTGGGACTCGTTGGACGTTCTCATACCTTTGGCAGCTGTCACACTTCTTGATGAAATCTACGACGTCTTATTGCATCGTTGGCCAGAAATAGCATGTTCTCATAATCTTCCTTACAAGAGACTTTGCCCCCATGTGGTTACCACAGATGCCTTCATGAACCTCTTCCAAAATGTAAATGGCTTCTTCTTCATCAACTCATCTCAAGTAGGGCTGCGAGAAACCCCTTTTGTAGAGTTCGTCATTAAGTACAGTGAACCTGGCCGCTCATTTCTTGACCTCTTTGGCTTCGTCAGGATTAAAAGGTAACCGTCCATCCTTGAGATAGGATAGGACGGGATTCATCCAGCTAGTTTTGGTGTGCACCAGAAATGTTTGGAATTCCTCGATGCTAGGAGATTTTTGTTCCTCTAGTCTCCAATCATTCATATTCGCCTGATCATCTAACAACGCACTCCTAGCTACTTCGTCAGCTCAGCTTCAACATTTTGATCCCGTGGGATTTGAACAAACTTTGTTCGATCAAACTTGTCAATTAATTGATTCATCAACTTCAGATATCTCTACATCCTCGACTCCTTTACTTCGAAATCTCCGTTGACTTGCCCTATGACGAGATATGAATCGCTCTTTAGCAAGGCAGTTTTAGCTCTAAGTGCCTGGGCAATCTTTAGCCCTGTCAGTATGGCCTCATACTCTGCTTCATTGTTAGTCACAAAGAAATTAAGTTGAACTCCATATTTCAAAGTGTCCCCTTCAGGGGAGGTGATGACGACGCCTGCTCCCCCTCTCTTATGAGTGGATGACCCATCCGTATGGATCGTCCAGAGAGCTAGTTCATCCTAGCTATCTTCGTGTGTAGGGGAGGTGAACTCTGTTATGAAGTCTGCCAGTGCTTAGGCTTTTATGGTTGTCCTGGGTCGATACTCTATGTTGAACTGACTTAGCTCAATGATCCACTATACCATTCGTCCAACGGCCTTAGGTTTATTCATCGCTTTCTTAATGGGCTGATCTGTCATTACTATGATCGGGTTAGCCTGAAAGTACGGACGCAGCTTTCTAGAGGCCACTATCAAGGCAAAGGTAATCTTCTCTATTCGTGGGTACCAGGCTTCAGCTCCTTGGAAGGCCTAGCTGATGTAATACACCGGGCACTACACCCTATCTTCTTCCCTGATCAAGGCCACACTCACCACGATTGCAGACACTGCTAAGTACAGGAACAGGTCTTCGCCTTCTTTAGACAGACTCAGTAGTGGAGGGTTGTACACCCTATCTTCTTCCCTGATCAAGGCTACACTGATCGCGGTTGCGGACACTATTAAGTACAAGAATAGGTCTTCGCCTTCTTTGGATGGACAGTAGCGGAGGGTTGCTTAGGTAATACTTCAGCTCCTAGAATGCTATCTCACACTTGTCTGTCTAGATAAAAGCCTGCTTCAAGGTCTTGAAGAAAGGAAGGCACTTGTCTGTTGCTTTGGAGACGAACCTGTTGAGGACTGCCACCCTTCACGTAAGGGACTGCACTTCTTTGATAGTCTTTGGGGAGGACATCTCGAGGATGACTTTCATATTCTCTGGATTTTCCTCTATTCCTCTCTGTGACACCATGAAGCAGAGGAATTTCCTAGAGGAGACCCCAAAGGTGCATTTAATCGGGTTTAGCTTCATATTGTATTGCCTAAGTATGTTGAACGTCTCCTTAAGATCGTCCAAATGATTCTCCTCTTCCTTGCTCTTGACGAGCATGTTGTCCACATATACCTCTACGTTCCTCCCAATCTGCTTGCTGAACATCTGGTTCACTAGCCTCTGGTACGTGGCTCCTGTGTTCTTCAAACCGAAGAGCATGACCCTGTAGCAATAGAGCGCCTAGCTAGTGATGAAGGGTCCTCTCTTAATCTTCCTCTACCATTTGTATTTGGTTGTACCCAGAGAAGGCGTCCATAAAGGTAAGAAGCTTGTGCCCAGCTATTGAATCCATAAGCTGGTCAATTCTGGGTAGGGGAAGCTATCCTTCGTGCATGCGCTATTCAAATCTGTGAAGTCGATGCATATTCTCCATTTCCCGTTTGTCTTTTTTACCATGAAGACGTTGGCCAACCATTCAGGATAATAGACTTCCCTGATGAAGTTAGCGGCAAGCAACTTGTCCACCTCGTCCATGACTGCTTTGTTTTGTTCAGGGGCAAAAACCCTTCTTCTCTGCTGGACGAGCTGTTTCTCAGGATCGACGTTTAGGCGATGTTGAATGATCTCAACCAGTATGTCAGGCATATCTTCATAACTTCAGGAAAACACGTCCAAGTTACCCTTCAAAAAGTTGATGATTTCCTTCTTCGTCTGGAGGTTCAGATTCGTCCCTACCTAGGTCGTCTTTGTTGGATTTCCTTCCACCAATTCAATTGTTTCCAGCTGTTCCAAAATTTCTTACGTCTTCTCTTCAATTATCCATGTATGTTGATCCTTTGACGCTAGTACTGCATGGTAGCATTCTTATGCCAGCACTTAGTCTCCCCTTATTTCCATGATCCCTCTTTCTGTTGGGAACTTTACTTTTAAACAATACGTGGAAGTGGTTGCTTACCAACGATTAAGGGTGGATCTTCCTATGATTACGTTGTAGGAAGAGGGTGAGTCCACTACAAAGTAGTTGTGTCGATTGGTTACCTGGAGGGGGTATGAGCCAGCCGTAACCGTCAATGTTATTATTCCCCTTGGGTACACCTTGTCTTCGCTAAAACTGACAAGGGAGGATTTGAACGGACGAAGTCTTTTCAAATCTATCTTCAACTGCTGGAAGGTCGAAAGGTAAATAATACCCACTGAGCTCCCATTGTCTACCAGAATCCTCCTAGTATTAAATCCTTCAATCATGAGCATAATGACCAATGAGTTGTCATGGGGTTGTTTCACTCCTCTAACATCTTCTTTCGAGAACAAGATGTCCCTCTCCGTTTGTCTTTGCTTTGGGGGTGGTATCCCATGGATGCTATTTACCTGTCTCTAGTGTGACTTCTTGAGGGATCTAAATGATCCTCATGTGGATGGTCTTCTGTAATCGTCTTTATTTCCCTTATTGCACTCTGTGGACGAAAGGGCATATGGTCTTCGTCCTTCTGAAAAGCTTCATGTTTGTCCTTGTTGTCATCCCTGGACCTGCTGGAATCTCCCTTTTTTTTGTAAATCTCTACAACTTTCCTTTTCGTATGGGCTCCTCTATCTACTCCTTTAGGTCTCTGCAGTTCTCTATGTAATGACTGTGATCCTTGTGGAAACGGCAATATTTCTTCTTATCGCGCACGTTGGGTGACGAGTGTAATGGCCGGGGCCATTTGAGGTAGTGCTTATCTTTAATCTAAGCCAAAATTTGATCAACAGGTATAACTAAAGGAGTGAATTTTACCGTCCGGGGGGTCTTTTCATCTCTCTGTCTGTTCCCGTCAGTATTCTAACGATCTGTTTGTTCCCTTTTTCGTCCTCTTCGGTTGTCCTCCTTTCTTTCCTTCTCCTTGGGCTTCTCTATTCCTTCTATTGTTGCTAGGGCGTCCTCAGCGTTCATGTACTTCTGAGCCTTTAGGTGCATTTCTGCCATCATCCAAGGGGGATTCTTCACGAGTGAGACCCCGAACTCCCTAGACTTTAATCCAACTTGAAAGGTTGTCAGCTGTACTTTGTCATCTGCTTCGTCCACCTCTAAGGTTTCTTGAGTGAAACGCTTCACGTACATCATCAAGGTTTCTTTTTCTCCTTATTTAATGGTAAGCAGATGGTCTGCTGGCCTCATTGGGCGTTGTCCACCGACGAAGTGGCATAAGAAGGAATTGTTTAGCTGCTCGAAGTTATCGATGGACGACGTTGGTAACTTGGTGAACCATTTCCTCGCCGCTTCTTTGAGAGTGGTGGGGAAAGAATGGCATAAGATCTCATCAGGGGGCTACTGAAGACCTAAAGTCGTCTTGAAGGTGTTGAGATGATCTAAAGGATCTTTCAGCAGGTCAAACGGCTCGAGCTATGATAGACGAAACTTTGAGGGCATCGGCCATTCTAGGACTGCCGTAGTGAAAGGTGAATCTGTCCTCCTGACCATTCAGTCTAGGCTTTGATATGTTTTCTCCTTGATTGCATTCCTTAGCTCGTCCATCTCTTTTCTCATTTCCCTAAGAAGGTCCGAGCTCACCCTTTTCTGGAGTAACTGGTCTTTGATGGTCATCCCTCCTTTGCTATCTCCATCATCGTCCCGATTGGTCTCCGCGCGATTGTCCTTTTGTTGCAGTCGCAACCTCATCTCTTGGTTTTGTCTGGTAAGCTCCTCCACATTGGCTATGAGCGTCTGGATTTGCAGAGCTAGTGCTGTAGGATCTTAGGCAGTGTTGGAGTCCATCTGGACTTGTGAGTTGAATGGAACTACGTTCTCAAACCTAGGTGCGAAAAAGTCTTCCCACAAACGGTGCCAAACTAATGATGCTAAAATCGTCAATCCAAGTGATCGTCTAGCAGGAGAGCCGACCAAGATCGTCCAAAGCCCTACAAGAACAAATGAAGAAAAGGATGGAACATCGATGTGGTGCCTACCACAGAGCCTCTAATGGTAAAGTCAGATAATTGAGAAAGAAAAGAGAGGGCTTAATATCAAAGTATCAGAGTTTCTGGATTAGAATTCCGTACCACCTTAGGTCCTAAGGTGCTTGTATATATCCATCTGCTTCCTTCTCCTAATCGTTGGAGGTGCTTTAATGGTGGCTTTAATGTGGTATCTGTAACGCCTCCGTGAGGTGTTAATGAGAGTACCTTCGCTACTCCAACGATAAGGAGACTTATTGTCCCTGTATAACATTTTGCCATTATTTGTGAATTAATGGCTTTTCCTTCGTCCAATAGATATGACTATGGACGAAGATTGATGTGATGGTTCCTTCGTCCACTAGCCCCTCTTCTGGACTAGGAGATTGCCTTAGGGAGTTATGCCGGGTCCATCAAATAATATGTATACCTAGTATAAGTAATTCGTATCCTATTTGTAGAGCAAACAGTACGTGCAACTTTAGGATAATATAGGATTTAGCCTTTTGCAATTTACAACTTGCACTCTTTAATTCCTTGAATAAATTGTAACCAATAATAGTTGCCCTTCGATCATAGTAGCCTTATCTTCTAGCTCCAATGTTAGGGACACAACTATCTTATACGTTTTATTTCATATTAAGTTCAATACCGCATAGATCTAGTTCAGTCACTACAAAAAATGCGAGCTATAGCCGCGCTTTTTTTAGCCTCGTTTACAAAAAATGCGGCTATAGCTCATCTATAGCCGCGTTTCTAAGAAACACGACTATAGGTCCTCCAGCCGAATAAATTTTTTTAAAAGGAACCTATAGCTGCATTTTTAGAAAACGCGGCTCTAGGTCCTCCAGCTGAATAAATTTTTTTAAGGGGGGCCTATAGCTGCGTTTTTAGAAAACACGGCTATAGGTTAGCTATAGCCGCATTTTTTAAAAATGCAGCTATAGGTCCTCCAGCCGAATAAAAATTTTTTAAGGGTGACCTATAGCTGCGTTTTTAAAAAATGCGGCTATAGGTAACACCAAAAAAAAAAAAAAAAAAAAGCTTTTTCTTTCTTTTCCCACATACCCCCCTTTCCCAGCTACATCCCCACTTTCATCTTTTCTCTTTCTTCCTTCTTCACACACTCTAGCGCAACTCTTCAGTGCTTCCTTCTTCTTCTTCTTCCTTTTTTTTTTTTCCTTTTTCTTTCTTCCTTCTTCACTTCAACGTTACTCTTTTTTTTTTTTTCTTTGTTTCTTTGGAGCTGCTGCTTCTTCTTTTTTTCTTTTTTCTTTCTTTCTTTTTTCTTCTTTTTTTGCTCCTTTCTTCTGCAAGTCACGCCACCAGGTTCTTCTTTCTTTTCTTTCTTTCTTTTTTCCTTTTTCTTTCTTCCTTCTTCACTCCAACACAACTCTTTTTTTTTTCTTTGTTTCTTTGCAGCTACTTTTTTTTTTTCTTTCTTTCTTTTTTTCTTCATCTCAAGCACACTGATTCTATAGATTTAGTTTTTTTTTTTGTTATTTTATATTTAGTTAGTAAGAAAATGGAGGAAATGCTGAAAATTTTGTATGAAGTGGATATTCTAGCAATATTTGTGTCTATGTCTTGATTTGGATTTGAGTTTTGATTTTGAATTTTTTGGATCTGTGCTTGAATTTGTGCTATTGTGTTGCTAATATTGTGCTTATGTTTAAAATTCAAATGGGTTTGTGTTCTCGAGCTTGTTCTTTTGTGTTTCTGAGCTTATGCTTTTGTGCTCCTTGAATGGATTAGTGTTAGATTTGGGTTGGTTTTGTTGAATGAGAGGAGATTCATGGGTTTGTGTTCTTATATTTTGGAGCACGTTGTGATTGTATTGTCAGTATGCTGTGCTTGATTTTGAATTTTCTGGGTGTGTTTGTATTGTGTGTATGTTGTGTTTGATTTTGAATTTTTCAGATTTGTGTTTGATTTTGAATTTTTCAGGTTTGTGTTTGATTTTGAATTTTCTGGGTGTGTTTGTATTGTAAGTATGTTGTGTTTGATTTTGAATTTTCTGGGTGTGTTTGTATTGTGAGTATGTTGTGTTTGATTTTGAATTTTTCGGGTTTGTGTTTGATTTTGAATTTTCTGGGTTTGTGTTTGATTTTGAATTTTTTGGGTTTGTATTTGATTTTGAATTTTCTGGGTGTGTTTGTATTTTGAGTATGTTGTGTTTGATTTCGAATTTTTTGGGTTTGTGTTTGATTTTGAATTTTTTGGGGAAAAAAACCTAGAATTTTTTATAAAAAAAAAAAAAAAAACCTATAACTGCATTTTTAAAACGCAGCTGTATGAGGCTTTAGCCGGCGTTTTTAAAATGCAGCCGAATCTATACCTATAGCCGCGTTTTAAACGCAGTCCAAAGCGGGTCTATAGTCGCGTTTTTTACAAAACGCAGCTATAGGTCTTAGCCTTCAGGGGGAGGAAAAACACAGCTATAGGGGCAAAAAAACGCAGTCATAGGGGTACTTGTAGCCGCGTTTGAAAAAACGCAGCTATAGGTCCCCGCAAGGGCTATTGTCGCATAGTAAAAGCCGCTTTTGAAAACACGGTCATAGAAATGCGGCTATTGTCCTATAGCTGCGTTTTTAGGGTCTATAGTTGTGTTTTTGAAACGCAACTAAAGCTCACTTTTTTGTAATGAGTCCTACGTACGTGGTCATGATTTCTTCCAAGTTCTAAACCCAATTTGAACGTCCTCAGTTTCCACCTTAAATTTAAGAGACAATGTTAGAGATATACAAGCTATAAGTCCTAGTCAATCCCACATTCTCTTTAAAAACCTAGTCTAGGTCCATGACTCGACATATTCTCCAAACTAAAGCCTACTATGTAATTAATTTGGCAGTTAATTATGGAAATTCAACCCTTATGTGGTGTGCATATGTATGATGGGGTGGTTTGTCCATTGTTTGTTTATATATATATATGGTGAAAATACACTTTTAGTCCCTATATTTTGGGTCACTTCTCATTTTGATCCTTAAATTAATTTTTTTACTAATTTAGTCTCTAAAAAAAGAAAATCGATTCTATTTTGGTCTTTGCCATCAACCCACTAACAAACCTCTTATGTGGCAAACAGAGCGCCCTATTTGCGGACTTGGTGCTAAAGTAGCCATTAAAATATCATTTGATAGGGTACTGATTTTGCCTATCTCCAAGTCGTCCATAAAGGTCGTCCGTAACCCGTCTGGAATTGTAAACACCCTTTGGAACCTACCTACAACTACCTCGTCCAAGCAAGAAGAGCTCTGGACGAGATAAGCACCACCAGAGAATAGGCGCTCGTCGAGAGCGCGGACAACCTCGTCTTGAAGGAGTTTGTCTGTCAGACGAGACAGCCCCTGCGCAAGTGCCAAAGTATACTCAACTAAGGAATTCCAGGACGAGAGTATCATACTTAGGAAAATCTCCGAATATAATGTGATAATTCCTTATCCCACGCATAACTGTCAGGTATCCGTTGTGAAATAGAAGCAATAACTCCTAAACGGTTATGGGAGTTACATTTGACCCTTGCGCCTCTTTGAATCCAGGGGAGGTTCCAGTTTCAATAACCGTCTATGAAGGCACTATATAAAGACTGATTCAGACAAGGCAAAGGTATGTGAATTTTACTCCAAAAAAGTTGGAACTCCAAAAATATAGAGAGAAAAACTAACTTTGCCATCGGAGGGTTTTTGGCCGGCAGCCCCGGTCACCTTTGATTCGCTTTTCTTTTTTCTTCAGGCCGCAGAGAGAGCAAGTGGTCCTTTCAAGTCCGAAGCATCCAGCCTACTAATCTTCTTTGCATCATCAGTTGGCGCCGTCTGTGGGAAAGAACAGTGTTCTTTTCGTTCGGTTATTTGTTCTGTTTTCAACGATTAGCCTTTCCCAGACAAAGGCTGAATGGTTCGAACAAGATCAAGGGCTACAAGCCCAGGCCACCAAGAGAGTAGGGATGCTTCTAGTAACCCCCTTCGCGATCGCAGGTCAGCGCCTGTCGTGCAACCACCCTCCATTCAACATATACAATCCATGCCGCCGCTATGGCGGAACTGACACGTCAAAACCAGGAGTTGAATAGGGAGATCAACCTCAGGAGGCAGCGCCAAGATGGGCACGCGGATAGACGGGCATCGAGTCAGGAAGGTGGAGGAGAAAATGTCGAGTCCGAAGATCAAACAAGGGGTACCGCTTCAAGAAGGGTGCCACACTTGGAAAAAGAGATGGACCAGATGAGAAAAGCCATGGATGAAATGAGGGAAAACATGAGGCGAGCGAACCTAGTGGATGATATGGTTCACCGAACGGACTCCCCCTTCACGGCTTCCATCAGCAGTCACCCCTACCTCCAAAATTCAAAATGCCTTCTCTGGACTCGTATGATGGGAATTGCGACCCTTGCGATCATATTGCAACTTTCAAGACGACCATGCACCAACAAGGAGTCCCGGACGAGATTATGTGCAGAGCTTTCCCACCACACTTAAGGGACCGGCGCGAGTGTGGTTCGGTAAGATACCCCCAAACTCGGTGGGATCCTTTGAAGAGTTGAGTAAGTTATTTGTCAACAATTTCATTGGAGAACAGCGTCACAAGCGTTCCTCCTCCAGCCTACTGACCATAGAGCAAGGGGAAAATGAGAGTTTGCGATCCTTTATCACCCGGTTTAATAGGGAGGCCCTGACGGTGGACGAGATGGATGACAAGTTATTACTGGCCGCTTTCCACAATGGGGTCAATTCCGACCTGTTCATTCATAAGCTCTACGAGCAGGAACCACAGACCATGGCCGATCTCATCCATTCGACCCAAAATTTTATGAACGCTGAGGATGCTATCATAGCCAAGAAAAGAAAAAGGGCAGAACGTTCGGAAGCGGGTCACCATCGTTATTTGGATCAAGGACCTCGTCCAAAGAAAGCTCGAGTAGACGAGAGGAAAGATAAGGATGGTAAGAAGGCCAGTTCCTCCACGAGGAATCAGCAATACACGCCCTTGACTATGCCACTAGAGCAGGTTCTTATGCAGATCAAGGATGATCCGTCCTTGAAGTGGCCGGACAAAATGAAGGGAGACCCCAACAAGCGTAATAAGAGTAAGTACTGTCGCTTTCACAGGGACCATGGGCATGATACGGACGAGTGCTTTGACTTGAAGCAGCAGATAGAAAATCCCATTAGACAAGGGAAATTGAGGAACTTCCTTGGACGAGACCAGAGAGATGAGAAAATGAAGGCCAAGGTAGAAGAATCATCACGCCCCCCACTAGGAGAGATAAGGGTAATTATAGGAGGAAACTCGACGGCGTAGTCGTCCAAGTCAAGGAAGACAAACCTGAAGGTGGTGCAGAACATCTAACTGTCTGGACGACCTCCTAGGACGAGGGAAGTGGACCAACAGGCTGTTACGTTCACGGACAAGGAGGCAGGACGACTTCACCACCCACACGATGACGCGATAGTCATCACCTTACTCATCTCTGACTACATGACCAGGAGGGTGTTGATAGACAATGGCAGCTCTGCAGACATTCTCTACTACCCCGCATTCCAACAAATGAGGCTAGGACGAGATCAGCTTCGACCAGTGAACTCGCCGTTGGTAGGATTCGAAGGAATGAAGGTGCAACCTGTGGGCACCATCACGTTACCAGTGGTCGTTGGAATGTATCCGCATCAGATAACCAAGGAGGTAAGTTTCCTCGTTGTTGATTGTGCATCGTCATATAATGCAATTATTGGAAGGCCAACTTTGAATAGCTGGAAAGTGGTAACCTCTACCTACCACCTGTCCATCAAATTTCCAACCGAGCACGGAGTAGGCCAAGTACAAGGAGATCAGCTGGCCGCCAGAGAATGCTACTTAGCTATGCTGGCCATGGACGAGCACATGCAGGCAATGAGTATAGACGGGAGAAGGATCGTGGCGGAGCCCACTGAAGCATTAGAAGACATCCCTTTGGACGATAACCAGCCCGAGAAGTCTACTAGAATTGAGGCGAGCATGGAAGAGGGGGCAAAGCACGCTTTGATTCGGTTTCTGAAGAAAAGCCTCGATGTCTTTGCATGGAGTCATGAGGATATGCCTGGCATTGATCCAAGCATCATTACCCATAGCCTGAACGTGTGTCCCTATTCGAAACCAGTGCTTCAGAAGAAAAGAGTTTTCGCTCCCGAGCGAGACAATGCCATTAAGGAAGAGGTGCAGAAGTTGGTCGCCGCGAAGTTCATCCGAGAAGTTCATTACCCAGATTGGTTGGCGAACATGGTCATGGTCAAGAAAGCTAATGGCAAGTGGCGAATGTGCGTGGACTTCACTGATCTAAACAAAGCTTGCCCCAAGGATAGCTACCCATTGCCACGCATTGACCAATTAGTGGACTCAACGGAAAGTCACAGGATACTTAGCTTCATGGATGCTTTCTCGGGTTATAACCAGATACAGATGGATGAAGCGAATCAGGAGAAGACCTCATTCATCACGAGCCAAGGGTTGTATTGCTACAAGGTAATGCCCTTCGATTTGAAGAATGCGGGGGCGACCTACCAAAGGCTGGTTAACCATATGTTCCGTCCTCAAATCGGGCGAAATGTGGAGGTTTATGTGGATGACATGCTGGTGAAGAGCCAGGACGAGGATAAACATCTGGACGACCTTCAAGAGACTTTTGATACGTTGCGACGGTACAACATGAAATTAAATCCGAGCAAGTGTGCTTTCGGGGTTTCATCGGGGAAATTCTTGGGGTTTATGGTGTCGCACAGGGGAATTGAGGCGAATCCGGATAAAATCCAGGCAATACTGAACATGGAGCCACCGAAAAATATCAAGGAAGTCCAGTCTCTTACTGGACGAGTCGCCGCCCTCAACAGGTTTGTATCGAAAGCTACTGACAAATTTTTACCATTATTTAAAGTCCTTAGGAAGGCTTTTGAATGGACGGACGAGTGCCAACAGGCCTTCCAAGACTTGAAGACGTATCTCATGACGGCCCCACTGTTGAGTCCGTCTGTACCTGGGGAAGAGTTGTACTTGTACTTGGCAGTGTCCCCACACGCAATAAGCTCAGCGTTAGTCAGAAAAGAGGGGAGAATCCAGAAACCGGTCTATTACACAAGCCACGCAATGAGAGGGGCAGAAGGACGATACCCGATGATGGAGAAACTAGCCTTCGCATTAATCACGGCTTCCAGGAAGCTGAGACATTATTTTCAGGCACACGTCATCAACGTCCTAACAGACCATCCCATAAAAAAGGCGATGAGCAAGTTGGAAGCTGCTGGATGGCTAGTACAGTGGGCCGTTGAGCTCAGTGAATTTGACGTCAGATACCTCCCAAGGAGTACGATAAAGGCGCAGGCGTTGGTAGATTTTATCGCAGAATTCACCCCCAGCCAGGATGACCTGAACAAGGACGAAGGAAATGAAATGTGGGTGGTTAATGTAGACGGATCATCCACACTATATGCAGGAGGGATTGGAATCGTACTGAAGTCCCCTGAGGGTGACAGGCTGGAGTATGCGGCCCGTCTGCAGTATCAAACTACCAACAACGAGGCTGAGTACGAGGCTCTACTCAAGGGATTGGAATTAGCCAAGTCCTTGGGGGCAGAGTCGTTAACAATCAGAGGAGACTCTCAACTGGTCATTAACCAAGTGAATGGGATGTGTGATGTTAAGGAAGATCGAATGAAGAAATATCTCAACAAAGTGAAACGCCTTGCACGAAAATTTTCAGCCATAAGTTTTATTCAATTTCCCAGGGAGGAGAATGCGGAAGCAGACGCCTTGGCGAAAGCTGCTTCGGCAGGGGTCACAGACGAGTTCGACAACATCCAATATATGCCGAGCATAGACATCCCTGACATACAGCAGATAGGAGGAGGAAAGAATTGGATGAGTCCGATAATGATTTACCTCAAAGATGGAAGGCTTCCCGAAGACAAGGATGAAGCGAGAAAGTTAAGGGTCAGGTCGGCCAAGTATGTCCTCATAAATGAAGTGTTGTACAAGCGAGGTTTTTCCCAACCTTACTTAAGATGCTTGGCTCCTGACGAGTCAAACTATGTTCTAAGGGAAGTTCACGAAGGATCGTGTGGAAATCATTCAGGAGCAAGGTCGCTAGTCTATAAAATCGTCCGTGCCGGCTACTATTGGCCTACAATGCAGGCAGATGCTAAAGCTTATGTCAAGGTATGTGACCAATGCCAGCGCTATAGCAATGTGCCTAGACAGCCGTCAGAGTACCAGACCCCAATGATGGCCCCATGGCCCTTCACACAGTGGGGACTGGATATCCTAGGCCCTTTCCCCATGGGAATCCAACAGATGAAGTTTTTGGTGGTAGGAATAGATTACTTTACCAAGTGGGTAGAAGCCGAGCCTCTTGCAGCAATCACTCAGCAGAATGTGAAAAATTTTGTATGGAAGAATATCCTATGTAGGTTCGGAGTACCCAAGGTATTAGTATCTGACAACGCACCCTTCAAGGACTTTTGCAATCATTTTGGGATCAAGAATCACTATTCTTCACCCTCCCATCCACAGGCAAATGGACAAGCAGAAGTAGCAAACTGATCCCTGCTGAAAATCATCAAGACTCGGCTCGAGGGGGCAAAAGGGATATGGCCAGATGAGCTACCAGGTGTTCTTTGGGCCTATAGGACGACTGCACGAACTCCGACAGGAGAGACCCCTTTTAAACTAGCCTATGGGAGTGAAGCTGTCATACCAGCAGAGGTCCATATGGCAAGTCACCGAGTGAGGGAGTACCAGGAGAAAGACAATGGGGAACAACTTCGCCTTGACCTCGATCTCATTGACGAGGTAAGAATGGATGTGGAGCAAAGGACAGCAAGGTACAAAAATCTCATGGCCAGACAGCATGATGCCATGGTAAAACCCAGACGGTTCGGTGTGGGGGACCTTGTCCTCAAAAGGGTCTCATTGGCGACTAGGAACCCAGCTCATGGAAAACTGGGACCCAATTGGGAAGGACCCTATAGGGTAATCAACTGCAACAGACAGGGGTCCTACTACCTGGAAGCCCTGGACGGACGGAAGTTAGAGCATCCCTAGAACGTGGAACATCTGAGAAGGTACTATCAGTAATGAGCAGGAACGAGGGAAGTCAGTGGCAAAATTACAGCTATAATTTGCGTGTTTACTTATATTTACTTTTGCTTTTACTACTATTATGGTGTGTTATGAATAAAAGTGCACTAGTTCTTAAACTTTTGCACTACTTACAGACCAGCTTATGAAAGACGAGGCTATGTACTTTAAGTATCTTAATAAGGCACTAGCTTATAAGCATGTGCCGCGTTTGTGAACAATGTTCATGTAATAATATGGTTTGAATTTCTTATGTATTTGAATTCCAGTTTCCATAATAATACCCACAGACGAGGAAAAAACCTAAGACAAGTAAAATCTTCGGACAAAGGCAAACTCGTCCAAGATTTCCTTTAAATGAGGATAAAGCAAAGAGAAAAATGCTAAGGCATGCTCGTCCAAGCTTTTCTTAAAAAAAAGGGGATAAAGCAAAGAGAAAAATGCTAAGGCATGCTCGTCCAAGCTTTCCTTAAAAAAATATATTTAAAAAAAAAAAAAAAAAAGATAAGGCAAAGAGAAAAATGCTAAGGCATGCTCGTCCAAGATTTCCTTTAAATGAATAAAATAAAATAAAAAAAGCCAGGGCCCACTTGTCTAAGAAAGAAAGTAGGCATTAACGCATGGAATTCCAACGACGAGCATATAGTCAAGATGCATGGCATCCCAACGACGAGCATATGGTCAAGACGTTGTGAACTCGCGAAAATACGAGTAATAATCGCCTAAAGGGCAAGCAAAATGATCATCATCGTCCTAATCGAGTCGTCCATAAGGGAATCGTGTAAACGATCACCCAACACTTGGGAGCATTGCTTAAAAGGCAATTGAATAAAAAATAAAAATGCGTAAACTCGTCCATGGAACAACAATAATGATAATCGAAAATAAACATTCATTAGACATTAAAGGGTGGACGACCACCGTCCAAAAACCCTTAAGAAATAAGCCTTGAAAGGCAATTGTTTATAAACTCGTCGAAAGTACTCCAGACGAGATAAGTGTACCCTTATACATTTTTTTTTTAAAAAAAAGAAGAAAAAAGAAGAGAAGAAAACACTTGAACAAAGGGTGATAAAATCTTCAAATAACAAAGGCATCAGGCATCAGGGTCGTCTTGAGCAGGCTTGGTCGAGGCATCGTCTTCAACATTGACATCTTCAGAGCTGGTCTGAAGAAAAGAACTAGCAGCACCTCCTAGTTGAAGGACGATAGGGCTGAAATCAACTTCTGGAAACTTCTCTTTCGCCTCCATGCGAAAGTCTTCAAATCCAGCCGCATAGTTGGCGTCCAGAAGGTCAGTTAATTGCTTCGAAGCCTTGAATTCCTCCACAGCTTCGTCCTTAGCCCTCGCAAGGGAGTTGCTTAGCTCGTCGATCTTCTTCTGAAAGTGGTCAAGACGAGAGTCTTTTTCCACTATGTCAACCTTTAGCTCCTCGACGAGGTTCAGCAAACCCTTGGCCTCGTCCTTAGCCTCAGCAACTATCTCAGCCCAGCCCTTGCAATCGTCTTTGACCTCCTGGACCCTCCTCTCCAATAGCAGCCTCGTCGTGTCCAACTCAGTAGCCTGCCTGGACGCAGCTATAAACTTGGACATGGCCTGCACAAGCAAATAAGAATTTTCGTATTAAGCAAAGTAAACAAGCATAAAAAAAAAAAACTAGTGACGAGAACAAATTCATATTAATTACCTTGAAAAGATCGTGGACACCCGAGTGTTCAAAATCTTTCAGGGACATGTTATAGCATGCAGCCACGTCCTCGTCAGACACTGCTTGTTGAAACCTCTCCCAGGCCAAGCCCTCACTCTCAAGAAGGTTAGGCACAACGTCAACGGGAGGCTAGGATGAGGTAGGAACACTGGTTTTGGACGGAGGAGGGTGAATAGGCTCAGACGACTCCACGTCGAGGATCTGGACGGACGGTGATTGAGGAGGAGGAACAGGGACAGCGGGAGAGACGACCCCAGGCTTGGACGATTTCCTGTGCTTGGCTCTCCAGCTGGGGAGGTTTTCAAGATTGATGGCCTTTGACAGGCTTCTCTTGTCGCCAGCAGCAGGACGAGCCCTAGTCTCGGTGTCTTGCTTACCACGCTCGTCCGTGACCCCCTTGCCTTTGTTTTCCTTCTTGGTAGCCATCCCTAAAATAAACAATAATAATAATAAATATAGGTGAATAATTCAACAAATGTGTCTAAGACAACGTAAAAAATAAAAAATAAAAAAAGGGGGAAATGCAAGACGAGAACTCACGTCGACGAACTGTAATCTCGTGGGCTAAGGCTTCTAGAGAGGGCTCTGGGCCAAGTCCCCAAGTCGCAAGACGCTGGAGGGTGACCAAGGAATGGAAGTCCCTCTCTGGGTGAAGACGAGCCTTCTGAACGCGTCCCAGATAGAACTTGTTCAACGATGGCCTTCTAACACCTGCCATAAAGACGAGGAGTTTAACATAGAAAGATATGTAATAAAGGCAATGTTACGGTAGTGGTAAGCATACCTTCAGGACGAAGGTTCCCTATGTCTCCTGTATAGGGGGAAATGAATCCCTGCTCAACTCAATAGGGCGTCCTGCCCAAAAACCAGAGACGAAGAAGAACTCCGTCTTCCAACTCCTATCTGAAGTAACCAAAGATTTTATAATCCTACAATCTTTTCTCCTGGCCGTAAACTGATAGAAGCCACGAGATTGACTAATTTCAGAGGGTTTATAGCAAAAAAGGAATTCGTCCACGGTAAGAGGACAATCCCCTTCAAAAACCTCTCTCCACAAAACTTGCATAGAAACGACTAGTCTCCATGCATTAGGATTTAGCTGACACAAACCTAAACCTAACCTAGTAAGCAACTCCCTAGCAAAAGCGTTGAGAGGCAGCCTAAGACCCCCTAGAAGATAGGCTTCATAAACCCCAATGCCAAAGTGAGGTTGGCAACACCACTCATCACGGACGGCCAATCTAGGATTTAGCTCGTCTGGAATTCGGTACCAGCTTCTAAGGGACGCTAATTTTCTCTCGTCTGTCTTGGCCGGAACCCCTACAGCATAGCTGTAAACAGTCTCAACCTCGTCCTTCTGAGTGGATGAGGGCGCACTAGAGGGGCCAGCCCTAGACCCAGATGTCACTCTCGTCCTAAATTCCTCCTAGAAAACTTCTAAGGAAACCCCAGGAACCCCAGAAACATACTCGTCTGTGGTATTACCACCGCTACTACTGCTATCACTACTAGAACCACTATAGCTAGTTGTGTTGCGATATTCGTCTATCTCCCTATCAACACTATTGCTAGATGAAGAAAAAACCTCGGACATTGTGGAAATGTAAGGGAAGCCTAAAGACGAGCGTAGAGAAAATACATGGCTCTAGATGAAGGAAACTAGGGACGCTGGAATACTCCTAGACGAGGCGACGGATGAGAGATGTCAAATAAGGAAATTTGAAAAATGGAGAGGGTATGGGAGGAAATCCACTATTTATAGGCGTTGAAAAGTGAAACCCGAAACGAAATATTCAATCAGGGAGAACCACGTGGCAACTTCCTCAAAAACTCAAATCGACATGACAGTTAACCAAATAAGTGATGACACGTGGCACAATTTGGGGGCCGTTGGAGCCCCACTCTCTACCTTGAGGCACGTGGGATGATATGTTGAAGCGTGTCCAAAAACCGAAGAGCTTTGGACGACCCTTAAACAGGGGGCAACTGATAGGGTACTGATTTTGCCTATCTCCAAGTCGTCCATAAAGGTCGTCCGTAACCTGTCTGGAATTGTAAACACCCTTTAGAACCTACCTGCAACTACCTCGTCCAAGCAAGAATAGCTCTGGACGAGATAAGCACCACCAGAGAATAGGCGCTCGTCTAGAGCGCGGACAACCTCGTCTTGAAAGAGTTTGTCTATCAGACGAGACAGCCCCTGCGCAAGTGCCAAAGTATACTCAACTAAGGAATTCCAGGACGAGAGTATCATACTTAGGAAAATCTCCGAATATAATGTGATAATTCCTTATCCCACACATAACTGCCAGGTATCCGTTGTGAAATAGAAGCAATAACTCCTAAACGGTTATGTGAGTTACATTTGACCCTTGCGCCTCCTTGAATCCAGGGGAGGTTCCAGTTTCGATAACCGTCTATGAAGGCACTATATAAAGACTGATTCAGACAAGGCAAAGGTATGTGAATTTTACTCCAAAAAAGTTGGAACTCCAAAAATATAGAGAGAAAAACTAACTTTGCCATCGGAGGGTTTTTGGCCGGTAGCCCCGGTCACCTTTGATTCGCTTTTCTTTTTTCTTCAGGCCGCAGAGAGAGCAAGTGGTCCTTTCAAGTCCGAAGCATCCAGCCTACTGATCTTTAAAAAAATTATTTGGCATTTTTTAAAGGGTTTGGTTAATGTATGCCCTTAGGGCATACATTAACAAATCTGTTTTTGAAAAAAATTTATTGGAAATTGAAAAAACTGTTAAAACTTTTTCAATTCTCGATAAAAACTTTTCAAAAAATGGTATACTATTGTGTGCCCTTAGGGCACACAATAGTAAAATCCTTTTTTAAATGCCACATCAGCATTTTAATTTTAAAGAAATCCACATCAAAAAATTTATAAAAAAAGAAATTAAATTAAAAAAACCTTAAATCTAATTTAATTAAAATTATTCTTAAAAAAACAAAGATCATTATCTTTTTAATTCTTTTTCTTTTTCTTTAACCTTAATTCTTTAACCTCGTCAGTCATCAGATTTTAAAACATCTCTAAACTTTCTCTATCTCTCTTCACCCTCGACAGAGTCTCTCTAAAACCCAAACTCTCTCTAATCTCAAAATCTTATCTCCATCATCGCCGAACTCGTTCAAGACTCAATGATGAAGTTGTCGTTGCCTTCAAAGAAAGAAAACCCATCAACCCATCGACCCATTGAACCATTGAACCCATTGAGAAGGTCCGCCTCAAAGATCACGTCTTCACCGCCGTCAAATCTGACGATAACTCACCATAGTCGCCGATTCGGTAGGTTTTTTTTTTTTTGTAGCTATGGCTCTGTTGTACGAAACCCTTGTCACCAATTCGATATTGGTGCCCAAATCAGTGGTTGTAAAGCCGAGATCAGCGGTTCTCACACCTCTTTCTACCCCACCATCTCTCTTTTCCTCGCTTTAAGGTTGATTTGGAAGTTTTTAGCTTAGGATTTTTGTAGATTTGATGTTAAGGCTTTGCTAGTTGCTGGGAAATTTTAGAAGATTTGATTCGGTGGTGGTGCTTTACTGGTTGCGGGGTTTCTATTCTTTTGCTTGGATTTGATGTTCGTGTTCTTTGATTCGGTGGTGGTGATTTGGGGGGTTTTTGTTTGTTTTTCCTGTGGCATTTTTTGTGTTTGTTTGTCAAGAAAATTCATGGGTTTAAAGGCTAAAGTTTGCTTTGCTGGAGATATAGGTTTGGGGTTTGGTTGAGATCTGGGTTTGGGGTTTGGTTCTTTGCTGGAGATTGATTATGGGGAAGAACACAAAGGACATGAACATATTCTTCTGAAAAAATAATGAAAGCAATAAAAATAAAAGACAAGAAATATGTTTAATTTATTTATTTTGTTTTGATGTATTTGGTTATAAAGAAAGTACAAGAAAGACAAAGAAAATTATAAGAAAATAAGTATTAATTTGCTAAGAATATGAATCATAGAGATTGGAATAAAAAAATCATTTTAATTAAAAGAAAGTAACTTTTTGTTTGAAAAAAAGTAAATTTTTTATTTTTTAATTAAAATTAAAATTAAATTTGAGGATTTAAAATTTTTATAATTTAAATGTTGATGTGGCATTTAAAAATGCCAAATTATTTTTTAATAATATTTTAATGGCCACGTCAATGCCACATCAACAAGCAGGACACTCCGTCTGACACATAGGAGGTTTCTGTTAGTGAGTTGAAGGCAGGGATCAAAATAGAATTGATTTTCTTTTTTTAGAAATTATATTAGTAGCAAAATCAATTTAGGGACCAAAATGAGAATTGACCCAAAATGTAGGGACCAAAAGTGTATTTTCGCCTATATATATATAATTGTTGATGTCTATTTTTGATACTTCAAAAAAAAATCCGCCCTATCTCTCATGGTAACTATTGAATTATAAATAATAATAATATTATATAGAAAATTTGGGAATTCAAATTATGTACAAATTATGTATTTAAATTATATTTACTTCTAGTTACAACTTAGATATAAAATAAAATAAAATGAGCACTTAACATGTATGGAGAAACTAGTATTCATATATTAGTATTAGAAATAGAGTAGTCTCTTTTGATGTTCACTTTTCATAATTCCACTACATATTTCATTTTTTATGGGTTCCAATTACTTTAATTGGTAAAAAAATTTATTTTCAAATTTTACATATATTAAAAACTAATTAATGTCTTAATCTGATAATAATCATGAAACTATGTTAAAAGTCTATCTTATCTTTCTTTTTTTTGTCGAATAAAAAAAAGGGGGTCTTCGGTGTGAACTCATCATCAACTCCACGCCATGACGGCAATGTGTACCACACGGGTCTCATTAGGGTTGTCGCTCGAACCGCTCCCCTTTGGGTACTGGGATAAAGATGTCTACCATCAAGCCACACCCGTATGATCTATCTTATCTATCTATGTATATAAACATCTTTTGCTTAGTAATTAAACCAACTTAAATGAACAATCATAGAAAGGGGCCGTTTGGTAACGTTGTTCTAGTAACGTTTTTTGTATTTTTTGGAAATACGTATGGGTAAAAAATATGTGGAAATACGTGTAATGTTGTTAATTAAGTCTATAATAATAATTATTAACAATTAAAATAAATTACATGGCCAATAACTTTTATAATCTCAAGTGAAAAGGCAAACATTGTCATAAATATATAGGACAAGTATTACTCTTCGAAATAGACGAGACACGTTAGGTAAGGACCCCGTGTCCTTCTCTGAACACCTTCTTGTAGTAGAGTAGAGTTGCAAAGATGGTCGGGCAACAAGAGAAAAGTAATGGCGTTTACCTTTGTAATGCCCCAAAATCATAAGCAATAAAAGTTTATTTAATCTGAATAATCCATAAAAAAAATATTAAATAAAAGTAACGAACAACCTAAAATCTCATTATAAATGTCAGAGCTCTAATCCACCAAAGACAAAACATCCTCAAAATAATTCTCCAGTACAATGTTTAACGCCATAAAATAATAATAATATCCTCAGTTCCATAAAATAATTTATAACTATTGCCTTCCAAGAATCTCTACTCCAATAATCCCTCTAATGTATCTATAAGGGAAAATAAAGTGGGGGTAAGATAACTCAATAAGTGGAATTCACTAACATTGGGGTGTGGGAACAAACATTTCAAATAAATAATTTTTATGACAAATTCATAACTTGTAACACATCAATATTTTATCATCAAATATTTCATATAAAAAAATATCTTTATATTGTGAGTCATCATAATATATTTATTAATTCCATCACCTAAACAATTTCCTAAGCTTTTCTCGTGGTCAACATTTACGCTTCGTTGACAGGGTTGTGTTGTCCCCTTTTTGGGATTAGAACCTCATTTGCATCCTCTTTCTTAAGGATGGCTCATTTCACACCTAAATGTACACTCCCTTGCTAAGGAGCTTCGTTTTTAGATCCTCAATAATATACTCCCTTTCTAAGGAGCTATAAAATGTGCATTGTCTCCTATTCTAGGACTGTCCCTTGCTAAAGACTAGCTGCAGTATGATGGTCCCTTGCTAAGGACTAAATACAATACTGAGCTTTTAATCACAACTTGCCATAGGTTTTCAAAACATATTCAATATGCTCATAAAAATAATCCATTCATAATTCTCAAAAATATAAAGATATATTCACACATGTAGGTTTAAATAAATTTAGGTTGTCCCACAAGTTTTTTATAAAACGAATAGTCAATGTGCACATCAAGCATTTATAAAATATCAATTTATATATAAAATACCGACATATTTCTTTGATATAAAATAGTTTAATAATTAACACTGTTTTGGGAACACTCCCAAAATTAGTAAACACCACTTACCTCTTACACCCCGTTGACAGGGTTGTGTTGTCCCCTTTTTGAGACTGGAACCTCATTTTCATCTCTTTTCTTAAGGATGGCTCCTTTCAAACCTAAATGTGCACTCCCTTGCTAAGGAGCTTCGTTTTTAGATCCTCAATAATATACTCTCTTGCTAAAGAGCTATCAAATATGCATTGTCTCCTTTTCTGGGACCATCCCTTACTAAGGACTAGCTGCAGTATGATGGTCCCTTACTAAGGACTAAATACAATATTGAGTTTTTAATCACAACTTGTCATAGGTTTTCAAAACATATTCAATATACTCACAAAAATAATCCATTCATAATTCTCAAAAATATAAAGATATATTCACACATGCAAGTTTAAATAAATTTAGGTTGTCCCCCAAGTTTTTTATAAAACGAATAGTCATTGTGCACATCAAACATTTATAAAATATCAATTTATATATGGAATACCAACATATTTCTTTGATATAAAATAGTTTAATAATCAACACTATTTTGGGAAAACTCTCAAAATTAGTAAACACCACTTACCTCTTAGTTGCAAAAATAAAAGGAATCAATCACCCTTGAGTCACAATGAATCAGTTGAATTAGAGCCTAGCAACACCAAGAATAGGTCCATCAATACTCAAAGTTCCCATTAAAATTTGTTTTCATACTTAGACAATATAATCTTAGACAACACTAATATTTCCAAAATTTTACATTTATTTACGTAATTCTCCAGTTCACTTCCAGCTTTAATCTAATTGTTCTGTTCCATGTATTTTTACTATCCATTAATAGGCATGATTGTACTGCAACTCTATAAAACTCTAGCATTTCACTATAGGTCTAGCCATAACATATTCTACTATTCCTTAGAAACCACATGATATATAAACCTATCTGATCAATCTAATATTTATATCTATTAATCAAAAGTAGAAGCCACATATTATAGTTCTGTCAAGACAATCTTAAAGCCTATGGAGGACCATACGGCTATATATAAACAATTCCTATTATAATATTGTCATCATCATGGTCGGCTTTCCCATCAATGTAGTGATAGGTTTGGATTTTATGAACCCAATGCCAATTGTTTTACTTGGTACCAAAAGAACAGATGCACAGACCCATGTCTTCCTATAAGCGTGGGGACAATTATTAGCCATAGAATAATTCCAACTCTCTAAATCTTTCAACTTTCTAAAATTTCAGCAAGACAAACCATACCTGAAATACTTGTGTACAGCCGTAGAGAAGAAAAGGAACAGCTCAATTGTGTGTTGCGGCTGAAAACAAAAAGGAACTTTCTTATGTACATACTCGTATAACTTAAATGGTAAAAGGCTAGGGTTATCAAGGCCCATATATTTACTTATGCCACCTCACTTGGGCTTCATATCCCATAATATTTATCTTATTTATAATATCTTAGGCTCAAATCAATTTAATCCATTTAATTGTAGGCCCCCTTTATAATTTACGTATGATAATTAAATTGGTATCAAAATTAGGGGGTGTTACAACCTTTTACTGTTTGGGAAATGGAAAGGACAATTTAGGCTTTTAAGAGCATTCCCAGCCAGAAATGCCATCCTATCCTATTTTACCATCCCAAAAAACTACTTTATCAATTATACAATACCATTTTACAATACTCCCGGCATCCTAACTTTTATTTTTACCTACAATATATTAAAATAATATAAATTACATAATAAAATAATATAAAAAAATGTATCTCTCTCTTCTCTCTTCTCTTTTCTCTCTTCATCTCTATTCTCTGTCTCTCTGTTTTTCTCTTTTTCTCATTCACCCACCACCAACCCAAACCTAGAACAACCACCCAACAATACACGCCTTGCTGAAACTTGAAAAAGGCCTTGATATTTTTTTTCTCTCTAATGCCAATTCAGCCATACTCACAAAGAAAGAAAGAGTAGAGATAAAATTCAACCATCATCCATATCAAACCCATACCCAATTTAGCCATACCCATTGGCCAATAACCCAACCAGCACCCACACGCCGGACCCATGAATCATGCTAGAAAAATTTTGCCACCATCGCAATAAAATCTTATTAATAAACCCTAAACAAAAAACTAGCAATAAAATCTTAGCAATAAACCCAGCCACCACCACTGCCACTCACATCTGAGCAAACCCACCACCAACAACAACAAACATAACAAACTGCCACCACAAGAACCACCAAGAAAAAAAAAAACAAGAGAAAAAAAAAAAAACACAAACTGCCAAATACCACTGAAAACACACCACTCAAAAACCAAACCCATCACCAATCTGAGCAAACCCACAACTCAAACCACAACGCTGACAACCACAACGCTCAAACCCACCACCGCTGATCTCACTGATCTAGAAACCCACCACCGTCGATCTCACCAATCTAGAAACCCACCACGTTGATCTCCACCTCGCCATTCCACCACGCCGATCAACACCACCGACCTAGACCCATGTTGCCACCACCACCACATCAACGGAACTTTTATGCCATGCCTACCTCTGCCGCTACCACCACCACACGGGGTTTTGGGTTTGAGAAAAGGTAGTTTCTGGTTTGAGGAGTAGAGAGGGCAGAACAAGAAGAAGGGAGAGAAAAGAGATGGAAGACGGAGAGAATTAGAGAAATGAAAGAAAGAGTGATAAACTATAAAATTATATGGTACTGTAGAGGGAATAAAATATATTAAAAATTATACAATGGAGCTACAGTGCGATTTTACATTTAGAATCGCACTATAGCACTATTGCAAATTTTTTTGCAATACTCAGCATTTGCAAGACCGGATGTTAGGTGGAAATTGGGCCTTAATGCTAAAATATGCTTACATTTGGCATTTACAAGACCAGCTATGAATGCTCTAAGCCTATGTACAAAAAGTGTGAATGAGTAAAGCCACAGTGCTTTTGGCTTGTTCAAGTTGCACTGATTCATTGGTTTTTTTTTTTTTTTTTTGCTAATATTGCAGTTGAACTCACTTTTATAATGGTAAATGCTACCGTTGCTAAAGTATTTTTCGTTTGTTCAATTTATCAGTGTTTCACTGGCTTTTTTTTATTATTCAATTTTTATGTTTGTGAATGCATTAATTTACAGTAATTTTGCTACATTATTTTTTGTTTGTCCAATATGCACTATTTCACATTATAATAAAATATTAACATAGTTTTAAATATATATATATATATATATATATATATATATATATATATTAACATAACAAATTGGCACAATATTTTCATAATTGTTGAGGTGTGTAAATGAGTAAAGCTACAGTACTTTTGGTTTGTTCAAGTCGCACTGTTCCATTGACCCTTTTTTTTTTTTTTGGTAATATCGTAGTTGAACTAACTTTTATAACGGGAAAAGCTACTGCCGCTTTAGTATTTTAGGTTTGTTCAATTTCCGGTGTTTCACTGGTTGCTTTTTTATTTTTATGTTTGTGAATGCATAAAGTTACAGTAGTTTTGCTACATTATTTTTAGTTTGTCCAATATGCACCGTTTCACATTATACTAAAATATTAACACAATTTCAATACACACACACACACATATATTAACACAACAAATTGGCACAATATTTTCACAATTATTGAGATTTTAATTCCTTATAGGTCAAAATAAAATATAAAATATTATACTAAAACCAACCACAACTAAAAATAAAGATATTATGAAAAAAGAAGTGTTACATCCAATATTTTTTAAAACACTTTCATAACAAATTCATAGTTGGTAAATTGTTATTGGTTCTAATTTATACTTATCAATGAAACTACTTTTTTGTCCACAATAGCAACTTGTAACAATCTACTATTTATAATTTATTGTGAAAATATTGTAAACATAGCATTTTTCTTGTGAAAATGTTAAGACATCTTGTTGTTGTCACAATATTTTCAAAAAAAAGCTGAGCTGTCTATTTTTTACAAATCAAAATAAAAATATAACAAAATTATAAAGGTATTGTGAAAATATTGTGTTATTCTAATTTTTTTTAGAAATTTTTATTGGTTTAGTCAACTTTGTTGAGCCAAAATTCATTGTTTCACGTACAATTTTCTTGAGTTAACCTTTTTTTTTTCTTTACGCACCATTTTAAGTAAAAACATATAGTTTTATACACACACACACACAAAACTTAGGTTAAAAACACTTTTCATCATTTATGTTTGTGTTAGTTTACAATTCCTTCTAAAACTTTAAAATCAAGCAATTTATCCCTTAATATTTTGGAAAAGACCAAATATGTCATATTGTTATTCTCTTAGTTAAACTCTAATGAAAGCTTATGATTCTTAAAATATTTTATTGCGTAATGTCTAAAATACTCCCACTAAATTTTAACATCCCAAAAATTTTCTTCATGTATTTTGAGTTTTAGATAGTAGTAATTCTTGGAAAGTTGGAATGATGATATAAGGTGTTTTATTTGTTATCTAAAGAACATTGATTTTCCAGGTTTAAAATTTTGAAACTTGTAATTTATTTAATGGAAAAGTCAATGACACATATGCTTTTGTTATCTTTTTTTTTTTTTTCCTTTTTTTAGCAAAACTTTGTTGTTTATTGTTGGAAGATGATGATATTTATTATCATTCTTAGAAAGTTTTAGTGGGTGGATATATTGTCTTTAACAAATGGGTACTAAAAAACTATTATAGTAAATATATATATATATATATATATATATATATATATATATATATGTTAAATAGCTACCCTAACTTTGTGTGTGATCAAAATTCTTATACGAATAAAATTAACTTTTTATGATAAAATTATAATAAAATTTAGAATTAATGTCTCTTTTAATTAGTATAAGTCTCTATGTACGTTAAAAATTAAATAATTTATATCTTTGTTTTGTGATATAAATAAAATCTAAAATTGATCTTGTTCACTACTCTTTTTCCATGGCAAGTATGTGCTGCCCTAACTAGGTTTTTTTTTTTTTTTTGAGTGGTCATATATTAAATAATTAATTAATTAAAAAATTATATCCATAATATTTTCACAATAAATTACAAGTAAAATGCTACCACGATACAATTTGGACAATTGGATGAGTCTATATATTAGAGCATCCACAATGGATCATGCCATCCTATCTTATTTTACCATCTTAAAAAGCCACTTTATCAATTATACAATATCATTTTACAATACACCCAGCATCCTAACTTTTATGTTACCATACTACACATTAAAATAATATAAAAATATTTCTAACTTCTCTCTCTGATCTCTATTTCTCTTCCTCTGTCAACCACCCACCACCACCATCTAACTTCTCAGTCACACCACTCACCTCCACTAAGCAAAATCCATAGAAAAATCTAGCCAAAATCAAAATCTAAAATCCATAGCAAATCACTCGCCGATCTCCGATCCAAATCAAAATCCAAAATCAAACCCATCTGTTCTCACCAAACCCAAATCTATCTGTTCTCACTGGCAGCGATGGCGAGAGAGAAAGGGTCGCTCGTCGTTGTCTCTATTCATCCCAAACCCATCTATTCTCATCAACTCACCGGAAACCCATGAACAAACTCATGACCTCCACGCCTCCACCACAGAAGCTAATCGAGCCTCCACACCATTGCCTCCATGCTGTTGAGCTACAATGCGATTCTACATTTAGAATCGCACTGTGGCACAAATTTTTTTTTTGGCAATAGTTACATTTTACAACTTCTAATAAAGTGGGTTTTTTGGGCTTGAATGGTAAAATGAGCTTAAATATAGCATTTTCTCTATCCGCTGCTGATACTCTTAGCGTGACTAGTGTAAAAAATAAATAAATAAAAAAAAGCATTCGACATAAGTTGTATCTAAATATTAAAAAAAAAAAATTTAAAAAGTCACCTTAAACTTAACATAGCCGCCTTTGCCATTAAATTTGTATGTACCACCCAGCATGCTTGTCGTTTTCACCTTGTAACCCATGCAGCCTCTTCGTCCTTTCCGCATCAAAAATCGAAAACCTATATCGCTCTCTCTCTCTCTCTCTCTCTCTCTACCGTAGGAACTTCAATATAGCTGAGTCCTACTCCTACCGAAGAAAAAGAGGTTCTCTCTCTCTCTCTCTCTCATTTGTGGTGGGATGTACCAAATGACCAATGAAATAAGGTTGGCATATTTTTGGAATCCAAATAGGCAGATAGTGACAAAAATAGGGTAATTAATAACTTGAAAACTTAAGGTCTGAGGGTCTATATATGATAATCAAATGTTAACTAATTAAACCCCATTCGCTTTTCAAAAAAAAAAACTACTTAAACCCCATCTATGCAATTAATTTAGAAAATTAAGATAGAGAGCTACAGCCAATAGATCAATACCTAGCCTGCGACTCAATATTTATATGAAACAATTAAAATGTTTTAATGTCTTCAGACTCTTCATTATTAGACAAGCTTGTGATGTAAATGTATCAGTTTGCTATGCATAACCATTGTCCCAAGATGACACTTGGATCATCATTAAAATCTCTGGGTTTAACCAAATTAACTTTAAGTTTGCTATGCATAACCATTGTCCCAAGATGACACTTGGATCATCATTAAAATCTCTGGGTTTAACCAAATTAACTTTAAAGTTAATTTGGTTAAATTTTGCAACTAAAATTACTTCTTTTTTTTTTTTTTTAACCACGTTTTACAATACACATGCATTTTACTCTTCATTTTGGGATATATCCAATTAAAAAAATAATTATATATATTTACAACGTGTAGCTAATGGATGTAAAACCAATTTTTTCTGTAACTGACTATAATTTGGCTATAAAAAAGAAGAAGAAGAGATATTTAAGGGTGGGATATGAATTCATGCTCTATATATTCTTTATGCACATGATTCCCTAAAAGTTGGGTTAATTAGTCAATTTGTTGCAGCTTAATTTATAAATTAAGAGAGTGTTGGTTTCTTGAGGTACACCGTACACGTACACCGGTTTAATACTTCGTTTTTTTCTGAAGTATAAGCACAATTTAGTCAAGCCTCAAATTTATTTTTATCTCATTAAAACAAGCTAGAGCCACCTTCTTCTTTTTTTCTTTTTTCTTTTTCTTCTTTTTATTTTTTAATTTAAGGTCTATGTAAGCAATAACAAACATACACTTAGTTTTTTTTTGTTAGGACATTTTGATATGATTTAAAAGATTTTATCAATTAACTTACTTGAGATCTTGAGACAATAACAAAACGCTTACTTTTGGGGGTGGGGGTGGAAGCTTGATCTCCTGTATATATAATAATTCAATATCTCTTTCTGGTAATTAATATGTTTCTGGTAACAGCAACTACATACTTAGAGGTTAACCCAAGTTATAATCTCTATATATAATCATCATATATAGTTGGTATTGCTCCATAGAGTATCTATTTTTAATCAATGTGTTGGGATAAAATAGATTGACCCCGGTTAATTAATCCAATTACACAAGTTGGTTAATTATGTCAAATTACATGTATATTGTGGAGACATTAAGAAACACCAAATAAGCTAGCTAAATGTGATTTGTTGATAAATGGAAAAAACCTCTCACAAGACAAAACTCCACCAGGTGAATTTAAAGTCACTACTCCCAAGAATATATTAATCAATAATCAAGCAGTTACAAGTATGAGGAATTTTACCACTACCCTGGTTTATTTAAAAACATCAACCTACAGTTGAATCTTTGCTTCAATATCCAATTGAACTTGATTTTGTAGTAAACTTTTTTATTTTGCACAAATTTTCAATCTGTGACTAACTTCTTTGCACGGATCCCACTACATGACTAACTCCAGCAACTTGATTAATTGTTGTTGGTTGTAAAGTTCTCCACTTCATAAATGATGAAAATTAGGAAGCACTTGATTACAAAACCCTAAGGCGTACAAACGTAGCTTCACACAGAGTATATGAGTTCTAGATCTCTGTTTTTGTACTTGATGACTTGTAAAATAAGCCTTATATATGACTAAGGTTGTAGAGAGAGAAACCCTAAGCATTCAAGTCATCATAAGCTGAATTTCAGATCTGAAAATTTTGAAATCGTAATTCTCGATAGATCGATCTTGGGTCGAATTTCTTCGTTAATCCTCGATAGCAGCTAGTGTCGAGTTAGTGTTGAGCTTTAATGAAACAATTTTTCTTCACTTATTTCTTGGATCAAACTCCATGTTTTTAATAATACCACTTGATATGTTTGAACAACCTACTGCTTGATACATTAAACCAACTTAGATCTACCTAATTCCAAATAAAGTGCATTTTATCAAAGGATTTACTAATTACATAGAAAATATGACCCTAACACAATGGTATAGGGTGGTCTTGTGAGAGCTAATTAGCTTAGAGGTTCATTATCTTATGTTTTTCGTCAAAGTAAAGACAGACAAAGAAGATAAATGTTATGATGCATAGAACACCACATGAGAGATAAAGGGGGGATATATCGATGACTTGAATTTGAAGAGAATATAATACAAAGGAATGGAAAAGAAGTAATTCCCATGTTTTATTATATCCTTTTATATGCATATTTTTCAAGAATGAGAATAATATTAATTAATCTACTATTGAAATAAAGATGAAATATTTATTTTATTTTGTTTTGAGAATAACAGAAATGAGTAAAATATTATAAGTGTGATTAAGATATACATGATATAAATTTTTGTTAATACTATGCTTAATATTTAAAAAATTCATTTTGGTTTCATTTACATGTTCTCTTTTCTCAAAGTCTTTGTTAATTTTGTGTTAATTCGATGTATATTATTTATTATTTGTTTCATAAAATCATTTTATGTATCATTTTAAAGGACAAAAAAATTATAAGTGAGATAGTTATTAATTGATCATATTTTGCAAGCTTGGATGATGTAAAAAGATAAAAAAAAAAATCCAAAAATTTATTTGTTAAAAAGAAACTTATGTATTAGATGATACAAACTTAACTCAAACTGTGTGTGTGTTTTTAAAAATTCTCAAATATCCAAGAAAAAACATATATACATCATTACTTTTTCTTTTTCTTTTTTCTTTTTTTCATTCTTGGTTAAGTTACTAATTTGACCCTTCTAATATTGGGAAAATTTCAATTTGGTCAATTGACTATTAATTGTGTCAATCAATCTTTTGAATTTTTAAAATTAAGTTAACATAATTCTTAGCTATGTGCATTTTCATTTAAATTTTAAAGAAATTAATAATTAAAATTGACTTGATTTTAATACGTTCACAATTTTCATATCAACCTTAACTAGTGTCATTATTGCGACTAATTCCATTAAAAATTGAGTCAAGGGGAGATTCAATGATGCAATTAAATTAACTTTGAAAATTGATAGACTAAATTAACACAATTAACAGGTTAGTAATAAAATTAAAATTTACTTAATAATTAATAAGAGGACCATGATGAATAAAAATTCTTAGTGCTCTACTGTACATTCCACTAATTTTTTTCCTTTTAACTTTAATTACTACATTATCCAAGAATTAGGCCATTTTATCCCAGAGGTAGGCTATTTTGGATATACATCATTGCCAGCTTCTTTAAGACCTTTTCTCTTCTCTCCATGTGTGTATGTTAAAATATTTAGTATTCTTAAAAAAAAATTAATTACTATATAAGGAATATATATATTAGGGGTGTCCACACAACCCGGTGACCTGCTCAACCCGCCAGATCTACCCGAAATTGAACCATTACCACCTGAACTGATCAATTTGATGGTCGGCGACAGGTCGCCACCCACAGAACCCGATCCCTTTGGGTTGGCTGGCAG